>NW_007001070.1:515053-548198 GCF_000164805.1 Carlito syrichta
TTTCTCTTTTTTTTTTTTTTTTTGAGTTGGAGTCTCATCTGTGCCCAGGCTGGGGTGGCAATGGCATGCTCATGGCCACCACAACCTCGACTTGCTGGGCTCAGGTGATCCTTCCACCTCAGCCTTCCAAGTAGCTGGGACCACAGGCACATGCCACGATATCTGGCTAATTTTTTTTTTATTGTAGAGATGAGGTCTCACCAAGTTGCCCAGGCTGTTCTCGAACCCGTGGGCTCAGGGAATCCTCTCACCTCGGCCTTCTAAAGTGCTGGGATTATAGGTGTGAGCCACCACACCTGACCTAACCAATCCCTTTCTTATGGTATTATGGTGAATGTTCAGGGTCCACTTATGAGTGAGAACATGTGGTTCTCTGTTCTTTGTTTCTGTGATAGATCACTGAGCATGATAGACTCTAAATCCATCTAAGTTGTTGCCCTGGTAGGAAGGCAAACTAGCGCAACCTCTTTGGAAAAAACTGTGGTGATTTTTAAAAGAACTAGACGTTGGCCTTCCATATGACTCAGCAATCCCACTCCTGGGAATATACCCGGAGGAACTCAAAGCATTCTACAAACAAGATACCTTCACACACATATTTATTGCAGTATTCACAACAGCAAAAACATGGAACCAACCATGCTGCCCATTGAAACTGGATTGGATTTTTAAAAATATGGGATATTGGTTTTACTGTCAGTAGTTACTGATTAGCCATGGCCACATGGGGCATGCTTTAGGATGGGCTTGGAGGGGACTGCAGCATCTGCCCCAGGTGTGAAAGGGAGAAGTGGGAGTGTGCTCGTCATCTATTTGCCAGTTTGGCCTAATGATCTTATCATAAAGCAGAGATGACTCCCTTTCTTCTGCCTGGCCTGGTGGAGGTCTTCCAGATACTTCGGATCAAAAAGAATTCTGGACAACCTAGGCTTGCTGCCACCTCTTCTAGCCAGGCCTAGTGCTAGTCTCAGCAAAGTTTGATTGATTAGCTGGGATAAAATGCCTTTAGCAAAGCACATTTTATATTGGCAAAGCAATAATAACAGTTTGTAAAATCTTCTTTAACCCAAAGCAATGTAACCAAAGTCACCCGAACTTGGAATCATCGTAATTTATGAAAATAAAAAATAGAAAACCTAGCTTGCTTTTTTTTTTTTTTTTTTACACTTTTGCAAAGAGCAATGACATTCTATTGAAATACATTGGATGCTTTTTCACATTCAAGTGTTAAGGTTAAAATTATGACAAGGCCCCCTCTAACTAATATTGTCCTATTTTAAGAGGTATATCAAAAGTATGTTTTTCATAATATTATTGAGAAAACAACATGCCTTTGCAGCAAAGAAAGAACGGTGGTAAGAATGAGTGGGAAAGACATGTCCTAAAACACTTGATTACCAAAGTGTGCTTTGTTACAATTGTCACTGGCATTCAGTGATGATTTCCAGATCCTGAGGTCAACCCAGACTTGTCGCCTGTGCTGCAGACCCTTGTGTCCAATAAACAAACTAAAATGTAGTTTGAATGCATTCAAAGAAGGGAAATCAGGGAGACACCTGCTCCAAGGGAGATAACTTTCCAAAGGATGAAGACTCTTGCTTTTCTGCATGTCTCATTTTTATTTTAACATTACAAAGATTCATGAGCCAGAGTCAGCCAGTGACTCCTAGCTGGCCCAGAACAGTTAATCTTTGTTGTTTATAGGCGATGGCAGGCCTTGGACTCAGTGAGTCGGTCTCACGCTTGGGGCTGGAGGCCAAGGTGGCATTTTCAGTTCTCAGGTTCCTCATTCTCTTATGTTATTAATGCCCTGCATCAAAACACCAGAGCCTTGCTCTTTCGGGGTGATCTGGCGCTCGTAGGAGGCAGGTTGATGAACAAGGTTACCTAGCCTCCTTGCCAGGGTCTGGCTGCCTGCACCCACCCGGGATTAGTGGGGCCGGGGGTGCGAGCCGCTGCCACCTAGGGGTCGCTGCCCAAAGCGCACCCTTCTTCCTCATTGGGAGTCGTGACTGCTTGAGTAGTCAAGGGGGTGACATTCTCCAGGTCAGGAAAAACAAAGCAAAACGTCTTCAGCTTTATTTCAAAGACATCCACCAGCTAGCACCCGAGATTGCCTTTCACTTAAAAATCAAGAGGCAAATCGTAGAAAGCGTGTGGACTTTGTCTACACAGAACTGGATTTGCAGTTTAAAGATGGGTGATTCTGAGCAAGTCACTGTATCTCTCAGAGGCTCTATTTCTTTATTTTGAACTGGAGAAATGTTATTTACTACAGGGGTATTGTAAAAAAACGGTAACCGTATGTGTGTATAATACACAAGTAAATATACACGCACATGTGTGTGCACGTGTATACACACACAGACACATTTTTTTTTAAATTGTTAACGTTAGGCCATTGTCCTGCTGAGCTATGGGGTAGCCATGTACTCTTTGAGCTATGGCCAGGCTACATTTCCTTTAACTTTGGCTCCCCCTCCCCTACCTTGTGGGGAGGTGAATCTCCTCTTTCTCTCTTTCTAATTTACTTTTTAAATAAACTATATTTTCTAATCTAGAAATTTTGTTCACTTTCACAGTCAGGAAATGGGTTTTTGTCGCATTGAACACAGGAGGCCGGGCACAGTGGCTCACGCTTGTAATCCCAGCACTTTGGGAGGCTGAGGCAGGAGGATTGCTTGAGCCCAGGAGTTCAAGACCGACCTAGGCGACCTAAAGAGATCTCATCTCTACCAAAAATAAAATAAAATTAAAAAATTAGCCAGGCACTGTGGCATGTGGCTGTAGTCCATGCTACTTGGGAGGCTGAGACAGAAGGATCACCTGAACCCAGGAGGTTGAGGCCACAGTGAGCTGTGATCATGCCACTGCACTCCCACCTGGGCAACAGAGTGAGACCCCAACCAAAACAAACAAAGAAACAAAAACAAATAACAGAACATGTTTGGGAAGCCACTTTCACTCTGCTAAGACAACCATGTGCTCTTCAGTCTGTGGCGTGGGGTATGAGCAGAAAGGAACCAGGCTGAGGACTGGTTCACCCTCTTCTGTCATTCCCACAAAAGATCTGGGACTGAGACATTGTTTCCCCCCTTTTTAGGGGTGACTTCATTGAGGCTCGGTGAGGCCAAATCACTTGCGCAGTTTACAGTCAGCAGTACATGGTGGAGTCATGATGCTAGTCTAATGAGTCTGGCTCCAAAAACTAGATGCCTAAAAGTACGATCTTGCACAAAATATATCATGCAAACTACACTGTAGCATTCCAGGTAGTGAGGAAAAGAACCGCTGAATGCTCAAATCCCATTTGGTGCAGGGGTTTGCACCTGCCCTGGAATCATGACTCCGTCATTGAGTGCTGGGTTCCACAGGGGTGCCTCAGCTGGCCTGGTCTCCTCACTCCGACCGTCATTCTTTGTAGCTGTGATTGACAGCCACAGTCATGCTGAACAGCAGATGACCAAAAAGCCCTGAGGGCGCACAAACCCAAACACGTGTCGATCCCAGGTCTGAAACGAACTGACTTTTGGCCAGGTAACTCTGCCGATCTGGCTGGGCTCATTCACAAGCTTGAGAGGGGAATGGCGGTTGGCTGATCCAGGAGAGTCCAAACAGGGTGACCAGGAAACTTGAACCTGCCCCTCATTCTCTGAGCCTCCAGTAGGCCAGCCTGGGTGTGTTTTTAAGCAAGACAAGAGGCACAAAAGCAAAGGCAAGTTCAATCACATGAGTACTTTTCTCAAGCCTCTGCGGCCACGGGCTGACTAAAGAAAGTCCTGTGGCTGAACCCAGAGCGGGAGGGCTGCGCCAAGTCTGTGACTACATTCCCCCAGGCATGTCGTAACAGGTGCCACAAACTGGGTGGCTTCGGACAGCAGAAATGTATTCTCTTGCAGTTCCAGAGACTGGAAACTCAAAATCGAGGGGTCAGCAGACTTGGTTCGCTCTGGGGCCTCCGAGGAAGAATCTATGTCTGTCTCCTAGTTTGCGGTGATTTCTGGCAATCCTTGGCTCTCCTTGTCCTGCGGACACATGGCTCCAAGCCCTGCCTTCATCATTACGTGTTGTTCTCCTCTGTGTCTGCATGCTTTCTTTCTTTCTTTTTTTTATTTTTGAGTTGGAGTCTCACTCTGTCGCCCAGGTTGGAACGCAGGGGCACGCTCACAGCCACCGCAGCCTTGACCTGCTGGGCTCCTGCAATCCTTCTGCCTCAACCTTCCAAGTGGCTAGTTTTTGATTTATTGTAGAGACGAGTTCTCACCAAGTTGCCTGGGTGGGTCTCGAACCCTCGGGCTCAGGCCATCTACTCACCTCGGCCTCCCAAAGTGCTGGATGATGTCGGGAGCGGATGTGATGTGGGGTGCAGATGAGCACTATCACTGTCGCAGGCCTCGAGTAAAGGCCTCAAGCGAAGGCAAGGTCTCGCTTAGTGGCCCCAACTCGTAGGCAAGGTCTTGCTCGGTCACTCTGCATCCTAGCTGAAGGCGAGGGATGCGGCCTGCAACGTGGAGCGGCGTCTCAGATGCCCACACATCCGGGTGCACATAGTACAGATAAAGCCTTGGCTACAATAAGATAACCACAAAACAGCTGGCCTTTGGGTAGCAACAAAATTTCATTATGGCTCCCTCCCTGACCTTGAATCTCTTCCAACTTCCTTGGTGCTTGATTATAAAATAAACGTACTGAGCTAGCTCGGGGCCACTTCTCCTCCATCAGAGGAAAGTATCCCACCTGGCCCCAGCTTTTCTTTATGACTTTGTGTCTTTCTCTTTTTTTGTTTGTTTTTTTGTTTTGTTTTGTTTTGTTTTGAGTTGGAGTCTCACTCTGTCGCCCAGACTGGAGTGCAGTGGCACGCTCCCAGCCACCACAGCCTTGACCTACTGGGTTCCTGGTGATCCTTCCTCCTCAGCCTTCCAAGTAGCTGGAACTACAGGCGTGCGCTACCACACCCAGCTAATTTTTGATTTATTATAGAGACGAGGTCTTGCCAAGTTGCCCGGGCAGGTCTCGAACCTGCGGGTTCAGGCAATCCACTCGCCTCGGCCTCCCAAAACTCTCGCCGCCGCTCTCTCTCGGGACCCTCAAGGCAGGCGCACAGACTGAGGCAGGATGACAGGCTGAGCAACGGAGCCAGGCCTGCATGTTTCCTTATAAGGACACCAGTCTCTGGGTTAGGGCCAGCTCCAATCCACAATGACCTCATCCTAACTAACAGCATCTGCAAAGACGCTGTTTCCAAATAAGGTTACATTCGGAGTTTCCACATAGACATGAATTTTGCAGGAAACACTATTCAGCCCCGTACGATGGCAAAGGGTGTAGATACAGGAAGACTGATAAGTTGGGTCCTTCTAGCATAAACCACATGATCACATCAGCTATAGAGGCTTTCTATTTTTTTATTTTATTTAAGAAGAATTTGATAGGTTAAAAAAGAAAATGAAAATTCAGGGCTGGGCGCAGTGGCTCATGTCTGTAATCCCAGCACTTCGTGAGGCCAAGGCGGAAGGATTACTTGAGCTCAGGAGTTTGAGACTGGCCTAGACAACGTAGTGAGACCTTGTCTCTACAAAAAAAAAAAATCAAAAAAATTAGCCGGGTGTGGTGGTGCACACCTGTAGTACAGCCACTCAGGAGGCCGAGGCCAAAGGATCACTTGAACCCAGGAGGTCAAGGTTGCCGTGAGCCGTGATCATGTCGCTGCACTCCAGCCTGGGCAACAGATTAAGACCTTGACTAGAAGAAAAAACAAATCATGGTCTAGGGCAATATTTTTCTTTAAGAGATGAAGAACATAAAATTCAGGCCGGTAAGTGGATGGCCCAATTTAACGGTAGAGTCGAAAACCAGACTCAAGCCTTGGAGACCAGATCATCTCTCTTCCCACAATACCGGGGCACTCCCTGAGGTAGGATGACGTCCCTCCCCCATCCCTAAGATGTCGATGTCATGCACTTGGGAACCTGTGATCATGCTCAGTAACATGACAAAGGAGACTTAAGGTTGCAGCCAGCATGAACGTTGTTAACCAGATGACCTTGAAATGGGGAGGAGGCCCTGCATTATTCAGATAGGTCGAATGTCATCAGAGAAACCTTTAGAAGGAAACTAGGAAGGCCCAAGAGAGTCATGTGGAGGAAGATGTGGCCACAGGAGAAAGACACAGAGAGATGTCATGTGGCTGGCTTTGGTGATGCAGGAAGGGGACCTAAAGTCGAGGAAAGTGTGTGGCCTCTGACAGCAGGAAAAAGCCAGAAAACCTTGTTCCATTCTTCCACAGCCTCCAGAGAGGAACACGACCCTGCCAACACCTTGATTCCAGCCCAGTGAGACCCATTTTGAACTTCTGGAACTGTGAGATAATAAGCCTGAGTTGTTTAAGCCACTGAGTTTGTAGTATTTTGTTACAGCATCAATAAAGACACTCTGGAGAACCATTGTCAGCCTTTATTTTAGGTAGGAATACTTTTTGCTGTGAGTTTAAAAGAACACACAATGGTTTCAATAAATAGGTGTTCACAGTTTTCATTATCAGGCAGTTTAGTGTTCACAGGGGCAGAGTGGTGCCGTCGCTCAGGGAGGACACGAAGGAAGCAGAATCCCCATTCTCAGAACCTCCCACTCCCTTGCCAGTCTGACTTCATGTCTAGCGGTCCCAACCCAGTGGTCTAACTATTCCTTGGTGCACAGAAAGGTGGAGGTATCCGGCAAAGAGTAACAGTGTTGTCAAGGCTACATCAGCCCAGTCACTCATTGCTTGGGGCTGGTAGGTTGCTGTCCGGAAACAAACTCCCTGCAAGGAGGCAGGGAGGCTGAGATCAATGACCCTTGTCAAAGAGATGGTCCAGCATGAGCCTGGCTCTGAGCAGCTTGCAAGTCACAAGGGCGTTGGGATAGTTGTTCATGTCTATAAGCTCTAAAACTCCAAAAAGGCTCCTATTTGCCTCCAAAGAACCAGCTGCATCCATCAGAAGAGATTCGCATTTGAATCATTGGTGGAGTAAAGATCCATCCTCACCGGTGTGGGCAGACACCATCCAGTCCTCTGAAGCTCTGAATGAAATGAAAGTCAGAGGAAGGGTGACTTTTGACGCAAAGGCTAGAGTTCATTACTAAACCACGTGTAAGAAACCATACTTTAGGTACAGTTGTGGGGCACAAGTAAGGATTTACTACATAAGTAAGTTGCATGCAGGTGAAGTTTATAGCTCGTATCGGGCCCTCTCTCCCTCAATAGTGGACCCAGTACCCACGTGTGTTACCACGTGCCCCTTCTTCCCTTCCTCCCCTAGCAATGTCCAGCATCTGCCAATCTCACATTTGTGCTCATGTGACCAATGTTTATGACTCGCTTATGGGTATTCATACGATATTCAGTCCTTTGTTTCTGTGAGAGTTCATACTATGATGGTCTCCAACTGCATCCACGTTGCTGCGAGATTATAATTTTATTCTTCTTTGTGACTGCATAATATTCCATCATATATATATATACACCACATCTTCTTTATCCAGTCCACTTTCGATGGGCACCTGGGTTGGTTCCATGCTTTTGCTATCTGAGTAGCAAATGAGCATACATACGCAGATGTATTTTTGGTAGAATGATTTATGTCCCTCTGGGTATATTTCCAGAAGAGAGATTGCTGGATTGTACAAAAGCTCAATTTTTAGTTCTCTGAGAAATCACCACACTACTTTCCACAAAAGTTGGACTAGCTCACATTCCCACCTACAGTGTAGAAGCATTCCTTTTTCTCCACAGTCACACCAGCACCTTTGTTTTTTTACTTTAAGGATAGCCATCCTTGCCAGTGTGAGTGGTACCTCACTGTAGTTTTGATTTGCATTTCCCTCATGATTAGTAAAGCTGAAATAAATTTTTAAAAAATCCTTTAGACAGAAAGGATGGAAATCTCCATTACAATTTAAGAGATAAGGAAACCATCTCCCAGGCTGAGAAAGCTTAAGCGATGCACCTAAATCTGCCTAGTGAGCAAAAGTCCAGAATCTTATCTGCTGTGCCCTGTCTGCATGCCTAAGTAGGTGACCAGTGCTGGCTGAATGCTGGTAGCTGGGAACTTCCCAGCTCTACCTCGGTGAGCAGCTGGGGGAGGGCAGCCAAGCTGGCATTACGAGGGGCCATCGAGCAAGGCCAGCTCTGAGGCATGAGTAAGGAAAGCAGATCAAGGAGCACACAATTTTGCCTACCTACCTCTGGACCTCTTGAATGAAATATGGCTTCTCATTTGCCACGAGATAATAGACATGTCCTTGCTAATAGCAAACCCTTCAGAAATGGAAGCCTACCTACCTTCTTAGCTAACAAAATAAATCATTCACTCTCCCTGGTACAAAGATTAACTGATAGCTGGTAAAACATTATGTCTGAGTGTGTCTGTGAGGGGGATTCAGAAGAGATTAGCATTTGAATCGTTGGCTGAGTGAAGATCTGTAGCTCACCAGTGTGGGTGGACACCATCCAATCCTCTGAAGCTCTGATGAAACAAAAGTCAGAGGAAGGGCGGATTCACTCTCTTTTTTTGAGCTGGGCATCCATCTTCTTCTGCCCTTGGACTTCCGAGCTCCTGGCTCTTGGCCTTCAGACTCCAGAACTTATATCAGCACCCTCTCTGGTTCTCAAGGCTTCAAATTACTAGGACTAAAAGAAGACTTTTCCTTTACTCTCTGAAGGCTCACTGAAAATCACTGACTGACCGGGCATGGTGGCTCACTCCTGTAATCCCAGCACTTGGCATGGAGGCCAAGGAGGGAGGACCACTTGGGCCCAGGTGCTCGATACCAGCCTGGGCAATAGAGCGAGACATCATCTCTACAAAAAATTTTTAAATTAGCTAGGCATGGTGTTGTGCACCTATCGTTCCAGCGACTCTGGAGGCTGAAGCAGGAGGATGGCCTGAGCCCAGGAGGTCAAAGACATGCTGAACTATGATCCTATCACTGCTCTCCAGCCTAGATTTCAGAGTGAGACTCCCAGTTCACTGGCTAACTTTAATTAAAGTCCATCTACAACACTACTACCTAAAATAAAACACAACTTTCAACTGTTTAACTAGACTGACCTATTCTCAAGACTGAGAGACTAATTCAATTATTTATAAGACAATCCACCAACTGAATTTCTAGACCATGAAGGCTCTTGGGAAGTTTCAGAGTGAGGAATGTTGTGACTCAGAAAACAATATCCCAAAATTAAGGCGTCAAAAGCAAACATTTTCTCTGAACTTCTTCTGCCCTCCTTTCTCGCAGTCCCATTCTCCCCCGTGGCTAGTCATAAAAAACGAAAGTCCCTCTTCCCGAAGGTGCCTCTTCCCGAAGGTGCATCGTAGAAATCAGAATTCCTTTTGCCCAAAGCCAGCCACAAGACTTAAAACTATGACTCTAACGCTTCCCCGCCTATCTGTGAAAAAAAAAATGGCCATTAAGAAATTATCTGACCTACCTTGTTTGACTGTAGGACTTGAGACCCTTAGTCCAGAGAGGGCTCTGCCCTCCAGTCCAAAGGAAGGAGTGTATACTCAGAGACGTCAAGAGGAACCAAGACAGACAGGCCTTGCTGGGTCTCTGCAGTCAGTTTATCAACATTAGATCATATACTTTTGGCCAGTCATATTTCTACACAATGCCCATACTTTGTTAAAACTAAACATTAAAACAGACAATTTCCCCTTAACCTTGGGTCTTCATTTTGAAGGCTCCCATGTCATGTAAAACTATAACGAAATGAATGTATGTGCTTTTTTTCCTATTAGTCTGTCTCTTGTCAGAGATTTTCAGTGACTCTTCAGAGAACAAAAGGGATGTTTTCCCTTGACCCTAACAGAACTCAGACTGAATTGCACCATGACCTGCCAGGTTCTCCAGCCTGAAGACAGCATGTCATGGGACTTCTCAGCTTCCATAATCCTGTGAACCAATTCCCATGATAAGCTCCCTTTCATATCTCTATATCCATATCTATATCTGTCCTATCATTTCTGTTTCTCTAGAGAACACTGACTATTATACCTGGAAATGGAATGAAAAGAGACTTATAGGGATCATCAACTAAAGCAATAACATTTAGTCTTCAAAAAAAAAAAAAAGACCTGAATAAAAATTGTAAAATGGCACAACATTAAGAAACATAAAGTCATTTGATGGATATGAAGAACTTTTTAATAGTATCCTTTTTTCTTCTCTAAACATGCATTAAAGCCCTATTAAGAAATATTTAAAAATGAGAAAGATAATCTTAACTCCACAATGAAAAGAGGGTTTTATTTATTCATTAAGTATGAGGGATGACCCCCAAAATAGGAATTTATTCATAAAAAATCAAGTATTTATTCTTACATGTTCAAACTTCAGTCACCTTCAAAGTACCTCTATCGAGATTCTTTTTCAGTTTTTGAGTTCGTCCATTTGGATGTCTTTTAGTGCTTCTGCTGTTTTTTATTTCACCTCTTCAACATGGTAAAATGTTTCCTTTCGTGGACTTTTTCCATCCAGTGAGACCAAAAAAAAAAAAAAAATTGCTCAGGGTTATGTAGGGTAAATAGGGAGGTGGAGCATGGAGGCCATGCCATTTTTGACCAAAATTTCATTGTCACACGTCGGTTGTTTGTGTAAGTCACCCATCAGGAATGGCCAAATGCACTGAAAGAATCTTTAAAAAAAAAAATTCACCGAAGCCAAGCACAGCCCCTCACAACAAAATTAGCTGGCACACTGACGACGATGGGTTCCTACGTCACTTACCTAACAAGGGAAGCCTGTACTATGAGGGTCCTGCCCTCCAAAAGATAATTCTGAGTTTTGGGGGGCACCCTTCAGATGTGAGTGTTAGTACTGGCTATGAGCCAAGCAATCCTTCTAGAAGCTAAAGACCTACACATTCTCTGCCCTCATGGAGACTGCATTCTAGTCAAGGCAGACAGAAATTAGACAAGGTCCTTTCAGTCAGTGTTGAATAGGCTGAAGAATTAAACAAATGAATGTGATACAGAGTGACCCAGAAGATGTCGCTTTGATGAGATACTTGGAAAGAGAAGCATCAGTGAGGAGGTGGCATTTGATCTGAGACATGAGTCATAAAATCAAGTCATTCAAGGAATAAGAGTACTCCACAAAAAGCAACCAGAAAGTGCAAAGGCCCTGGCAACCTTGCAGCACTGCAAGAACTTAGAGCAGCCCAGAGCTGTGAAGGCATGGAAAGCCAGGTGGTAAGAGGCGCAGCCAGAAAGGTAGGTGTGAGGGCTTTGTAGTCATGACAAGAAGTGTGGATTTTATTTGAAATGCATTTGGCAGCTGGTGGAGGGAGGGAGTTTAAGGAAAGCAATAAGATGCTCGAATATGTTATGAGAATATCAACATTTCTTCAAAGAAATCAGATTGCTGAGTGGATAATGCAAGAAAAATAAGAAAAATAGAAACACTCGATAATAGGCTACAGCAGTAATTCAAGCAAGAGATGATGCTGGCTTGGAAGCACACCTTATAAGTGATACACACACACACACACACACACACACACAGTATATATTCACAATAGATTGACAAGGGAAAAAAGCAGGTTAAAGAACAGTGTGATAGTAACTTACCATGTTTCCCAAAAATTACATGTTGTTTACATGGCAGAAAGTTGGAAATGAGTTACATGAATGCAGTGGGATTTCAGGTGACTTTATCATTTTTTCTAGATGCTTAGCTATAGATTCTTTTTTTTTTTTTTTTTTGAGTTGGAGTCTCACTCTGTCGCCCAGACTGGAGTGCAGAGGCCACTCCCAGCCACTGCAGCCTCGACCTGCTGGGCTCTGGCGATCCCTTCCACCTCAGTCTTCCGAATAGCCGGAATTACAGGCATGCGCTACCATGCCCGGCTGATTTTTTGATTTATTGTAGAGATGAGGGCTCAACAAGTTGCCCAGGTAGGTCTGGAACCCGCGGGCTCAGGCAATTCTCTCACCTCAGCCTCCCAAAGGTGCAGAATTACTGGCTGAGCCACCAAGCCCGGCTTGTTCTTTGTTCCTTAGAGATGTTTTTAACTTCTTGCCAGCTGAAAACCAAGACAGGTCTTTGTAGTCCCCTGGAGGCTATGGGACTCTGGAGTCCTGGTTTTCTGAAGGGTGTTCTCCTCTTAGCCTCTCCAACATGGATGGGCACTGGACTTCTGTCTGCCTTACCCAGAAACTCCCCAAAACTGCTGGTCAATTCTAATTTCAGCAAAGGGAGCAGGGCAAGAGCCAGAGGCTTTGGTGCTCCACTCACCCTACCAGGGCTCCACCTTCACTAAGATTTGACGGCTGGCCAGACTCGGTAGCATAGCCTGTAATTCCAGCACTTTGAGAGGCTGAGGCGAGTGGATTGACTGAGCCTGCAGGTTCAAGACCAGCCCGGGCAACTTGACGAGACCTCATCTCTACAATAAATCAAAAATCAGCCAGGCATGGTAGTACGCGCCGGTAGTTCCAGCTACTTGGAAGCCTGTGGAGAAGGATCGCTTGGGGCCCAGCAGGTCAATGTGGGGTGGCCGTGAGCATGTGTGCCAATGCACTTCAGCCTGGGTGACAGAATGAGACTCCAACTCAAAAAAAAAAAAAAAAGAAAGATTTGACCTGCTGTGGGATGAGGAATCTTGGCACCCTTCCATACTTTTAGGATGATATTAGCTTTTTTTAATCGAGTATTTGTGGGTTTTTGCAATGGGATTGTCAGTCTGAATTATTAACCAGCCATAAACCTGGCAATTGACATTTATTTATTTCATGCCAAATTTAGAGAAGTTCTATATCCTGTCATGCATATTCTTGTTCTTTAAAAAAAATTAAGTTTTTTTAGATTACACAAAAGGATGTTTTAAAAGAAAAAAGCCCTCAATTCTATGCAAATAAAATTCGTGTTCTTCTGTGCCATCCTTATTCTGTTTTTCACATTCTTGATGTCATAGACTAGCTAATGTTTTGAGTTATACTTTCTTTTTTTGGTTTAATTCTCAATGTTTTATCATAAACATTTCTCACATCATTAAAAGTGCTTAATGACCATTTTAGTTGCTTGTGCAATAAAAGTGCATGTGTGAGTCTAAATTATATAGTAATAATGTGTGATTCAGTTAGTTAAAGTATAAAAGATCTGAGGAGAAATAAAACATACATATGCTTCATCTAGACTTTTTATCCCGTGAAGTTCAACTCTATGGGGTAGATTCACTGCCTGGACTGAAAGCCACATGCTTCTTTGAAAATTCTTTTCTCAGGCCGGGCTCGGTGGCTCAGCCTGTAATCCCAGCATTTTGGGAGGCCAAGGCAAGTAGATTGCCTGAGCCCCTGGGTTCGAGACCCGCCCAGGCAACTTGGCAAGACCTCGTCTCTACAATAAATCAAAAATTAGCCAGGCGTGGTAGTGCACATTCGTAGTTCCAGCCACTTGGAAGGCTGAAGCAGAAGGATGGCCAGAGCCCAGCAGGTCGAGGCTGCAGTGGCCAGGAGCATGCCACTACACTCCAACCTGGGCGACAGAGTGAGCTCCAACTAAAAAAAAAAAAGTAAAACCTTTTTTCTGAAAAATTCCAACCATATATTTTCTAATGTAGAAATGCATGTTTAAGAGGAAAAATGAAGCATATGTGTTTCTCTCCCCTCATTCCCTCCAAAATCACAGTGAAATGACAGCAAAGATGTACAGGAAAAAAAAAATAAAACTGCTACTGCTCTGGTAGTAAAACTGGAACCCATGAGTAGATTCAGACACTTTGATGAATTTCTATAGGTAAGAAAGGGGAGAGGAATGTGTCAAAGAACAAACCAGACTGCAGGGAGCTGTAGCCCAGTACACACAGAGAAGGCCAAAGGGACTCTGCTATTCTGCTGGCAACACCTCCAAGTCTCCAAGCAGTGATCATGATAAATGGAGGCGTGTGTATGGGACATCTGGGATACATCTTCTGCACTCCACTCATACAGAGAGACTGGCAGCCGTTAATACCTGTCCCAACAATGAAGCCTAAAATCTCTTCTCCAGTGAAGTAGCATGATGTGCTTGAAGAGAGCCAATGTCCCGGGTATAGATGTTGGTGCCAAGGATAAAGCCCTTTTGGGTTTGACACTGAGGGGAGGAGGAAGACTCCTTACCTGCTCCTTGATTCTTCATTGGAGTATACCCTGAAATAAAGCCTGCCATTCAGTACCCTCACTCATTGCCCGCCCCCCAGTGCACATCAATAACTTCTGGTTGGTTAACTATTGCTGCTTAGCAATTTGCTCAAAACTTTGTGGTTTAAAATATCAACCATTTTATTACATCTCATGATAACTGGCTCAGAAATTGAGGCAGGGCTCAGCTGGACAATTTTTTGACTCCATGTGGCCTTGGCTGATGTCACTTGGTGGAATTCAGATAAAGGACAGCTGGTCTAGAAGGTTCGAGGTAGCTTTGCTCATATGTCTGGCAGCTTGTCAAGCATGGCAATTAGGCAGAGCCTTGCTGGATGGTTCATAGGAGAACCTACACATGACCTTCCCTGTGGAAGCCATTTTATATAAGAGCCACCTTATGTTAACCTCCAATTTATCAATGAGCTGCCTATAGTCAAAGTCAAGATTAACCAATCAGAGTTGCCATGTTTCAATCCCTTATATGCCTGGCGGGAGGTCTAAAGCATGATGGGAATTCTAACCCTAACAAAAAGGAGGTCAGCTCTGCTGTGAAGACACTTTAAGCCACTAGTCCAGTGCAGACAACTCCCTTATTGCTGTCCTGCCTGCTATATCCCTTACAGCATACTCAATAAACCTGTTTCTCTACTCTAATCTGACTTGAGTGATTTCTTTCTCTGCCCTTGATGTGAGCATCTGGTCACTACTGGGAGGTTTATATCCACCATGTTCTATTGGTCAAACAATCAGAAGATTCATCCAGATTGAAGGGAGAGACCTTAAACCTCACCTTACATTCAGTGGGAAAGGGAGAAACATCAACAAACAAACCACTAAATGTATAAAAAGATGACTTGAGTTACAAAGAAAAATAAAGTGGGTATGGAGTATCACAAAGGTGGAAGAATACTATTTATATAAGGTGTTCATGGAAGTCCTCACTGTTTAGATGGCTTTTGAGCAAAGACCTGAAGAAAGTGAGAAATAGCCATATGGATTTAGACTTTTATTCTGAGTAAAATGAGAAATCTTTGGAGAGTTTTTAGCAGTCGGTTAATATAATCTGACTTGAATTTTTTATTTTTTGAGTTGAAGTCTTACTTTTGTCATCCAGGCTGGAGTGCAGTGGCATACTCATGGCCAACGCAGCCTTGACCTGCCGGGCTTAGGTGATCCTTCCACCTCAGCCTCTGACTTGAATTTTAAAAGGATACTCTTAGCACTATATGGATAATAAACTGCTAGGGAGATGAAGGGGGAAGTAGGAATGCTAACTATAAGGTTATTTTGATCATCTCATCAAGGTATCATGGTGGCTTGGATCAGCTGGTGGATATATTAGGAAATGGCTGTTCTGTGAAGACACTTTGTAAATATAGGCATAGCTACAAATATATTTTAATGAATTAGAATTTACATCTGATATATCATATCCAATGTATAGTGTATAAATTATTGGTAAGAACAACATGAACCAATAATTTATTTTATTGAAGTATATAACTTATGTGCATTAATGTGTGCAAGCCTTAGTGAACCACATTTATTCATTTTCACATGTGTATACTGAGGTAATCACACAGAAGCTTCCCTCCTGGCCCTTTCTGTCAATATTCTTTTCAGAGAAAACCACTATTCTGACCTCCATCACTAAGGATTGTGTTTGTCTGTTTATGAATGTTATATAAATAGAATAATATAATACATATGCTTTTATGCCTGACATATTTCATTCCATATTACATCTGTGAGATTCATTCATGTTGTTCACATCGGTAATGGGTTCATTTCTTCTCACTGATGTGTACTGTTCCAGTGTATGAATATAGCATTATTTATTTATATTTTAAAGATACAGCTGCTGATAGTATTTGCTGATGGTTTGAAAATGCCAAGAGAAAGATGGGAAACATTTTTAGATGAGTTGCTGGAAGACTTGAAATTATCATGAGTAAGACTGTAGAAAGAACAATTTTAGGTAAATGGGGTATGCTATAGATCTGTTTGGACCATGCCAGCTAGATATGGAGTGAAGCGGCTGAGAAGGCAATTAGATATGCAGATCTGAATTTATGAGGGAGCTCTGAACTGAAGATACTCATCTGGAGTTATCAACATGTATAGTTATACCCAGACCTTGGGACTGAATAAGATCTCATAAAGTGTGAAAGTAGCTGGAGAGTTAAAAAGGCTGAGGACTGAAAAGGCTCAAGGAGAAGGATGAAAATACAGAGGAACCAAAGTCAGCATGGCTGATGAGGTAGGAAAAGAACAAAATGATGGCCGGGCTCGGTGGCTCAGCCTGTAATCCCAGCACTTTGGGAGGCTGAGGCAAGTGGATTGCCTGAGCCCGCGGGTTTGAAACCCGCCCAGGCAACTTGATGAGACCTTGTCGTCTCTACAATAAATAAAAAATTAGCTGGGCACAGTAGGGCGCACCTGTAGTTCCAGCTACTTGGAAGGCTGAGGCGGGAGGACCGCCTGAGCCCAGCATGTCGAGGCTGAGGTGGCTGGGAGCATACTCCAGTCTGGGCGACAGAGTGAGACTCCAACTCAAAAAAAACCCAACAAAATGATGCACTAAAGGTAAGTAAGAAAGTGTGGCCGGGTGCTGTGGCTCACAGCTGTAATCCCAGCACTTTGGGAGGCCAAGGCAAGAAGATTGCCAGAGACTGTGAGTTTGAGAACAGCCTGGACAACATGGTGAGACTTCGTCTCTACAATAAATCAAAAAATTAGCTGGACATGGTGGCGTGCACCTGTAGTTTCAGCTACTTGGAAGGCTGAGGTGGAAGGATCACCTGAGCCCAGCAGGTCAAAGCTGCAGTAGCCGTGAGCAGCATGCCACTGCACTCCAGCCTGGAGAACAGAGAGACTCTGACTCAAAAAAAAAAGTAAGAAAGTGTTTCAAGGTATACTTCATGGCCAAGGTTGCTAACAGGTCAATAATGACTGGAACTGACATGACAAGAGTTGTCTTATGATAGGAGAGCTACAGAAAAAGCCTGATTAGACCCATGTAGAAGCAACTGCTGGATTCCATTCAACAGTCATACACTATTCTTCTTTAGTACAAAAGTTGTGGTTTTATTGGGGGTAAAATGTACCCAGTTATACTTTTCAATCTGTCTCTTCAGGGTGCGACTATGTCACAAGCAAGCAGAAGTGTGTAGGGGATTCCTGGAAAGCTGGCTGACTTAGTCAAGAGGAGCCTCTTTGCCCTTCTGTGTTAATCAGATTTTTACTGTGATAGTACTATGAAACAAACAATCCAAATATACCTCAATGACTTGCAATCAACATTTTATTTCATACTTCTAGATGAGTAATTTGGCAGATGTGAGCAGAGCTTACCGGGCATAGCTGGGTGAGGCTGCACTCCAGGCTTTGGACCAGGTCCAAGCAGCTTTCCATCCAGGCTGAAAGAAAAAAACATACTGTTCCCATGGCAGGGTTAGAAACTCCAAGAGGGTTTGCCAAGCCTCCTAAAGCTTCAGCTCAGAACCTGCATTGTGGTCGCTTCTGCCCATTGACCAAATAATTTTCGTGTCTGAGCCCAAAGTCAGTGCCTACTATGAACTATGACAGGGGAGTGGCAGTAAAAAAAATGTGAAAAAATAGTAAATCAATCACATTTTCCTTTATTTGCACCCTCTATGTACTAAAACCCAATGTGATAGCTGAAGCACCAGCAGTCTTTATGGACTGTATAACATTGGAGGCACTGAGCTAGGATGGTAGAGCAGAAAGGCATATCCCATTTGTCCTTGGAGCTGAGACAGGAAAACAGGAAAATAAGCAGGAAAGCTGACCTCAAGGGTCTTACCTTAAGTAAGCAGCTGTATGCCATTTCCCTTAACCACAATCTTTGCTTCTGTAAACATACTTTACTGTACCTTATATGGAAATGTGCATAAAGATGTCTGCTTCAATGCTTGTTGTGAAAGTAACCATTCCCGGTCCTAAATTTAAAATTGTAAGCCCATCAATGGCAAACCCATGTATGTTGTAACCACAAAAAGCTCTATAAAAGCAGCTTGAAACTGAGGGTTGGGGCTCAGGTTTTGGGAGGTTACTCCGCCTGAGACTTCTAGAATAAACACCTTTGATTCTTCTCTTAGTCTCTGGTGCCTGTTCTGAGTGCCTTCATTCCTGTTCCCAGTGAGTTGCTGCAGTTGCTATAACAGAGTCACTATGACCTTATTTAATGAGAAGGATAAATAACCTGTCTTTCATTTATTTTTGTGTTGTATTTTCTACTATGTACAACTAAACTGAAAGTACTGATGACCACAAGTGTTAGGGTGTGGAGGATGGATGCAGAGGGCCATAGCACTGCTGGAGTTGGCATGGCGGAGGTGTGCACTGGCAACCAAGGATCTGAGTAATGCAAAGATAAGCAACACCCACAGAGATAAAAGAAGAAAAGATTTATTTAAGAAAGAGATCATTTCCCATAGACAGGAAGTGGGCCAACACTCTAAGATGAGTGTGGCAATGTAGCCCCCCAAACCCTGGCTTAAATCCTTTCCCTTAGAGATGTTGCAATCAGGTAGACATGACTGTTATGCCTCCCTTGTTGACCATTTGTGAATGTCTTGGAGACCCTGAAGCGGGAGGGAGTCCTGGTCACCAGATACCAAGTCATGGGTTCTCACCACCCCCAGGAGTTTATTTTCAGATTACAATAGGCTGATCCCAGTCATGCTTAAGGGGTCTGTGTTTCTGAAAAGACAAGTGACAATAGGCCGATACTGATCATGCTTGAGGAGTATGTGTTTCTGAAAAGACAAAGTCAGCAAAGTTAATCTTTACCTAGAGCATGCATTTCTCCAGGACATAGTTTCTACTTTCTCATCATTGTGTTAAGGTTTAGGAACAAGATAAAAATGGTTTCCCATTCTCAGTCAGTCTTTTCATTCCCCACTTCTGCTCTTGGAAATATTCTTATGATCCTGGGAAATAGGGCAAAGATCAAGCTTCTGTAAATGCTTCCTGCTGAGGTGTGCTATAGAGATGTCCCTACCTATCTGTTTCCAAGGGTATGAATAGGCAATTATGGGACTTCAACTGAATACTATTTGGATCTAATAAAACATTGAGTGAGAGCACAGGCAAAAATTATTATGCAGTTGATGATGAAAAAGGTTATTGCCCTAGAAACAATGCTGGAAAAGTGAAAGTGGTCGTCCTGTAAATATGTATGATTAGCTAAAGCCTCTAATTTATCCATATAAGTTAAAATATTCCCTTGTAAATCACCTATACTTGTACTTTAACAAGGAAATACAAAGTCTGAAGAAAGAAAACTTGAAAACATTAGAGACATATAATTAGCTTGTAGCTTAAATTTAGAATTTAAAAAAGCAAGTAAACATTGGCAAGAGAAAATGGTTTCTTTTATTTTTATAATAGGTCTGATATACCTTCACAACAATTGATATGCTAGAGGTTGAAACCTAGGTTATACTGTTATTCATCCTATGTTGGATTAGTAATCCTTGTGCTTGGTCTGCAGGCAGTTCAGGAGGAGGGTGTGGGGTACGTGTGGTTCCTGAGGCTTGTTTCTTACCCCACCCTAGAGAGACTGAATTGAGAGCTTGAAGAGTTTAAGTATTAAAATTTTTAAAACCATAATGTTAAAACACAAGACTCCTGTAGTTATTGCCAAAGTTACTTATTTAGCCAAAGTGATAGTACAAAGATTTTGAAAAGTAAAAAACCTCACTTTTTGTAACAAAGACAGTGTGGGGGCAGTGAAGGGAGGGTGGGGCCTAACTGAATTTTGTCTGTTCCCTCCCCCCCCCACTGTTTAAAGGAGAAAATTCTTTTGGAGATTGTTAATTAGACATACTTATACTTTTTAAATTAACTTTAGTAATTTTTAATTAAGATAAGGCTATTTGATTCTAACGTGGATGGCCAGGACCAAAAGGTTGGCACCTGTGTTAAATTAAGAAATGAATTTGGATTCCAGCACCCTAATATTTACCTGGGGGTTTCTGGGGTGATGATGAGTCAATCAATGCTAGGGAGTTTAGCAGATTTCCAGCCTTAAATAAACAAGGGAAGAAGGGATCCTGTGCCCATCTTGACATGTGGTAGTTAGGGGTGCGTTTGTTTTGACTTAAAGAGCAACTTGTACCTATTGTATGTTCTAGATTATTTAAATTTTTTGTTTTGTTTTGTTTTTGAGTTGAAGTCTCACTCTGTCGCCCAGACTGGAGTGCAGTGGCCGCTCCCGGCCACCACAACCTCGACCTGCTGGGCTCCGGCGATCCTTCCGCCTCAGCCTTCCAAGTAGCCGGAATTACAGGCATGCGCTGCCACGCCCGGCTGATTTTTTGATTTATTGTAGAGATGAGGTTTCACCAAGTTGCCCATGCAGGTCTCGAACCCGCGGGCTCAGGCAATCCACTCACCTCAGTCTCCCAAGGCACGGGATTACAGGCTGAACCACCGAGCCCAGCTTGATTATTTAAATTTTATAATTTTTTTACCAAGGATTTTTTTCAGGTAACTTCCATATATTAAAATTTTTTTTTAATTTTGTATTTAAAATTTGTAATTAAAATTTTCACGGACCCTGACCTCTATTCCTCTCCCACATCATTTTCCTTTTTCTTTTCTTTCCTTTTTTTTTTTTTTTTTTGGTTTCAGGTCTTACTCTGTCTCCCAGGTTAGAGTGCAATGGCACAATCACAGCTCACTGCAACCTCGAACTCCCAGGCTCAGGTGATCCTTCCACCTTAGCCTCCCAAGTAGCTGGGATTACAGGTATGTGCCACCATGCCCAGCTTTTTTTTTAAATCTGCAGAGATGAAGCCTTGCTATGTTGCCCAGACTGGTCTTCAGTTCCTGGGCTCAAGTGATCCCCCCGGCCCTGATCTCCCAGAGTGCTGGAATTACAGATGTGAGTACACCATTCCTGGTCAGGTTTTCATTTTCAATTGGGAAAGAAAGCAAAGGGCAGTATATACTTTTTGGGATTCTGTGAATAATCAAAAGATACCCCAATAGCCTAAATAAAAGAAATAGTTCATTAAATGATATAAATCATCTTGCAAATAAAAATGTAAAACATAGAAAGCTGATAAAGCAAGTAAAGAAAACCCCTATTTTTTCCTAAGTTCCTTGTTAAAATGGTATTTTTAAACCCACAGATGTTCAAAGGAGGTAAAAATATATTTTCTTGTTTGGTGGAAGTGCTACAACTCCAAATATATAAACCCACCCACAGCATTAATTAAAGTTTAAAAAATTTTCTCCCTCTGGTGTGAGTAGCATAGTGTTTTTACCTGAATAAGCCACTGCTTTTCTTCCATGTTCTGTCATGTAAGATCTAGGATTCTTTTAAACATATTTTTCCCACAAGAAACAAATTTTGGGGGAAACATCAGGAATTACATTGAGACCTGAGATGCCCATTAATCATCCCAATGGAGATGTTCAGTAACAAGGAACAAGGAGTTCCAGGAAGATCTGACATGGAGATACAATTTTCATAGTCATTAGCCTTTACTTAAAGCTATGGGCCAGATAACATCATGTAGGGTGTAGCGTATTTAAACAACAGAGACAAGTTCTTAGACTGACCCCCAGGGCACACTTTGAGGTTAGGGAAATGAGAAAAAAAAAAATCAAACAAGGAGACTGAAAAAGGAGAAAACAGAAAAAAAAAAAAGGGGGGGAATGGGGGGGGGGAATCCTGGAAGCCAGAAATGTTTCTAAGAGGAGAGATGTCTATCTTGACAACTCAGGTGAAAATGGAGAAAGGACATTAGATTGTGCAAAGTGGTAGTCATTAGTGATCTTCACAAGAGTGTTCTGACCAGAGGCTTGGGGGGAACCCTTATTTGAAGTTGGCAATTGGAATAGACAACTCTTCATAGAATTTTTCTGCAAATAGAAAGAGAAACAAATTGGGTGATGAGATAAAGGAAGTTTGTTCTTTAAATTGGAGGAAATAACAGCATGTTGCTGCATCTATGGGAATGACCCAGAAGAAAGGGGTAAAGCTGAAGATGCGAGAGAGAGATGGTAAAATTAGTGAACAGATGTAAGTGAGAGAGGATAGAATTTATTACACAGGAAGAGAGTCATGCTGGTAGCATGGACAGTTCACCCAGAAAGACCACCAAAAAAAAAGGTAGTATATAGAATATATAGACACCAATGCAAGTAAGTAGTTTGATGTGGTGGTGGGAGTTTGTGGAAGCTCTTTGATTTATTCACTTTTCTTGGTAGCATCAGCTAAGTGAAGATAGAAAATATGGAAGGTTTAAGAGCAGTCGAGAAAGTAAGAAATATCCATCTACGATAGCAGGAAGGAAAACTAACCTAGAAAATATGATGTGATCACCTGGCAGCTTTAAAGGTGCACTTGAGATTATTGATCATTGATGTAAAGTGAGAGCAGTTCGCATAGTTGTATGTTTTATTATAGTCATTTTCAGCTGTGGATCCAGGCCTGGCAGGGGTTTTATCAGTGATTTTACTGAGCAGTGTGATAAACTTTAAAGGGTCAAGAGAGTTGAGGGTATGTGCAAAAGGACCATTAAGTGATCGACCATAGAATTTAAGCTTAGGTCATGAAGGAGGGGAAGACATGAAGAAGATAATGGATTGAAGATATGGGGGAGGAATTAAATTATTGCAGTCAGATACTAAAAGTCATGAGTAGGAAAGCTGGTGGGAGAGTTGGAGGGTGATTGAAATTTGGATTTTGGAGACAAGATCAAGGTTTACCATGAAAATGAGTGCCAATGTAGGGAAAAGGACAAAATCACTAAAGAAGAAATTAAGGGAATTAAAAGGATCCACGTGTGTTTAAATCATCAAGAATTACAATAGGATTAACACTGGAAAGAATAACAGTGAATTGAAGCCATCACCTTAATGGACATGACATAGCATCCAAAGATGACCAGAATGATGATGAGTCCTAGGTGACTAATCTCATAATCTAATGACATGACGTGAAAATTTCAGGGTTTTTGTGGAGGAAGCAGGGAGAACGACAAAAAGTGGCCTCGGCCGGGCTCAGTGGCTCAGCCTATAATCCCAGCACTTTGGGAGGGTGAGGCGAGTGGATTGCCAGAGCCTGAGGGTTTGAAACCAGCCCAGGCAACTTGGTGAGACCTCATCTCTACAATAAATCACAAGATGTGGTGGCGTACATCTGTAGTTCCAGTTACTTGGAAGGCTGAGGTAGAAGAATTGCCTAAACCCAGCAGGTCAAGGATATGGTGCCCGTGAGCATGCCACTGCACTTCAGCCTGGGTGACAAGAGTGAGACTCCAACTCAAAAAAGAAAAGAAAAAGGAAATGATCACAAGGAGCAAAAAGAACATTTCCTATCTCTAAGGTTTTGCTTTGTGAGTGAAAAAAGCTACCTTTGGGAGGGCTACCAAAAAGCAAAATCTCAGGCAAAGACTGGGCTTCAACTTTAACAGGAACACTCTGGCCATTGTGTTTAGAATGGATTGCAGTTGGTTAAAAGGTGGAAGTAGCAGGGCTTGGTGGCTCAACCTGTAATCCCGCGCCTTTGGGAGGCTGAGGTGAGAGGATTGCCTGAGCCCAAGGGTTCGAGACCCGCCTGGGCAACTTGGCGAGACCTCATCTCTACAATAAACCAAAAATTAGCCGGGCGTGGTAGTGCGCACCTGTAGTTCCAGCTGCTTGGAAGGCTGAGGCAGAAGGATCGCCGGAGTTCAGCAGGTCAAGGCTGCGGTGGCCGGGAGCGGCCACTGCACTCCAGTCTGGGTGACAGAGTGAGACTCCAACTCAAAAAAAAAAAAAAAGGTGGAAGTAGAATTACAAGTTAGGAGGCTATTGAAATAATGGTCCTGAATTGTACGCCACATCTTTAAAACAAATTGAAAATATTTTTAAAAGCCAAAAAAAGGAATCATGGGGGCAAAAGATGATAGAGGTTTATCCCAGGAAGATGACAGTTCATAAAAAAGGACAAACATGTAAACTTCACAGCAACTTGGATAGATTTAGAGTCTATAGTACTCAGTGATCTATCACAGAAACAAAGAACTGAGTAACACATGTTCTTACTCATAAATGGACCCTGAACATTTACCATAATTCTATATGAAAGGGACTGGCAGTAGTAAGACACTGCCAGAGGACGGGGAGCATGGACACAACATCAATAAGGATACCTGATCTCAAATCTGGCAAAGTGGGGAACAAAGGAAAGCCCAAACTTTACCTGTATGATGACTACTTGTAGACCTAATCCTAGATTGTAACCCACATCTTTAAAATAAAATAAATGTATAATGAAGAAAAAAAAGATGGCAGCCAAGGTGTTAAGAAATGATCAGATTCTGAATATTTTGACTGTCATATTTTACTATACCATTGATTTTTAAATGTCCCGCTATAATTATGTACCACTACCAAAAAAAGCCCACAATACTGCCAGTTAAATGATAGTGTAACTTATTTTAATCATTTCAATGTTAAGATGCATTCAAATTTCACAGATGTTAAAATATGAAAATGTGCATCTTAGAATGAATAATATGTGGTATGTTGGATGGGTATACTACTGTATTGAGAAAGAAACTCTTTTCAAAAAACTGAGGACTAAGCAAACTGAATATTCAGCCTCTTTGAGAGCCTGCTAGAAAAATTCGCTAACAGCTGCTTGAGGGAAAGCAAGACTGTTTTTGTTAGCTGACCTCACTTGATACGTTTTGCACCTATTTACTAATTGGTTCCTGTCAGGGAATAACTCATTGCTGCTGGGTATTTCTAATTAATAGCCACAGATCAATTTACTTATCATCTGCATCTCCATATTCTACTTGTTATTTGCAGTTAATGGCTCATGTCTGATCATTATGGGAAGACAGCTCAGAATCATTCACGTTGTAAATTTAACCCTGTCACTAATGAACAGAGCCACCAAAAGCGAAACGGCAATCTGAGTTAGAAGTCTTACATTTGTGAGTCTTTTTCCCCATCTTATGTCAAACTGTCATATCTTCCTCAGTGTTTCATAATCCTGGCTGCACATTTGAAACACTTTGGGGTACTTTTAAAAAATATTTATTCCCAGACTCCATGTCATATCAGCGAGATTAGAACCCCTGGAGGGAGTTCCAGACTTCAGTATTTTTTGAAATTTCTCAAGTGATTCAAATATACAACCAGCATGGAGGACCATGGGTGGTGGGTAGTTTCCTCACTAATAAGTAATGAACTTCAATGTGCTCAAGTCAATTCATCTAAGAAATATTGCTTTAACAGCATAAGTCATGCAATGGTATATAGCAGGCATTAGAAATGAATATGGTATAATATAGAAAGTTACAATGTGCTGCTAAATAAAAAATAAAACTATGTAGAGTAATATCTTAATTTAAAAAGTTATATATCTATGCATTGTTGTATGTACACATCTAATTAATAGCCACAGATCAATTCACATATAATTTTCTTCTCCATATATTGTTTGTTATTTCCACTTAATAGGTCATATCCGACTACCATGAAAAGATGGTTGTGAATCATCATGATGCAAATTTAACCCTACCACTGATGAATATAACTTATGCAATATATATCTATACATACACATGGTATATATACACATACATATGATGAGGGGATATTGAGAAAATGTTTACTGCTTTAAATGCTCAAGGTTACAGAAGATTTTTAAATTCTTCTTTCAAATTTATTTTTTACAATTTAAATATATTTACTTTGTAATTAGCATGTATTCAGAAACAACGGCAATACTTATTAGAGAAAAATTTTGAAAATTCAAGAAATCACAAGTAAGAAAATTAAAATGGTTCATAATTTCACCACTTAGAGATAAACACTTTGGAAATTTTTCCAATTTTTGTCTTCTGTGTACGAAAATGTATATACAGAATTATACTGTATTTTTTTTAATGTAGCCTGTTTTTTTCCTTTTTTTTTTTTTTTTTTAAGTTGGTGTCTCACTCTTTGCCCAGGCAGGAGTGCAGTGGCACACTTACGGCCAACGCAGCATGGACCTGCTGGGCTCAAGTGATCCTTCCTCCTCAGCCTTCCAGGTAGCTGGAACTACAGGCAAGCGCCACCATGCCCAGCTAATTTTTTATTTCTTGTAGAGATGAGGTCTTGCCAAGTTGTCCAGACTGGGTCTCGAACCCGCAGCCTCAGGCAATCCTCTCACTTCAGCCTCCCAAAGTGCTGGAATAATAGGAATGAGCCACCGAGCACGGCTGTTTTTTATTCTTAATAAGTGTTTTACCATGTCATTAAAATTGTTTACAAGACACACTTTTTAAATGGACTACTTAGGATTATATTGTATGAATGAATAATTATTATTGTATTATTTATTTAGCTTTTAAGTTGCTTTTAGTATTTTGCCTAAATCTGAGTGTTTTATATACTATAATATTTTGTCTAAATATAAATATATCCCCCATGCAAATGATGTACATTTGTATGAATGCAAGAATTGAACTTCTAGAGTTAGAGTTAAACGTGCAAAATTGTAAAGATTTTGATAGACACTGCTTGCCTGTCTTTTTGAGATATTTTATAACTTTCACACCAACAGCAAAGGATAAGATGACTGTTTTACTGCACTCAACAACATTGGATGCTATATTTCCACATATTTATATAATTTGTATTTAGTTTAAAATTTTGGATGAAAAAGCACAACACAAATATCAAAGGTCACCTATAATTCATTCAAATTGTTTGTTTTTACTGGTGATTCAAGTTTCAGGAGTCTTGGTCTTTCTCTGTTGAGAAAAAAAGTATTATATTGATATTAAATTTCCTGAGAGTTATACTTTTATTATGGTAATGTAGGCAAATGCCCTTAGTCTTAAAAGATATGTACTGAAGAATTTAGCAGTAAAGATTCATTACTAATTCTCAACTCTATAATCATTTATAAATAAACATTCACACACTCACAAATACATTTTTAGAAAGAGAAAAAAGTAAAGCAAATGTGACAAAATTTTGACAACTGGTATATCCAAGTTAAAGTTATACAGACGTTAATTTTACAATTCTTGCAACTCTTCTAAAATTGACATTTTTCCAAATTAAAAGTTCGGTGAAAACATCAGTCCCTTCCACCACCCTGTCCCACTCCCACCCCTGGTATTTAGAAATGATTCTCCTGAAATCTTCCACTCTTTCCCCATAAGCAATGCTGAAACTTGATAAGCCAAGTTCCCCTACTCCTTGTTTATCTACCATTATTAGTATGGGTTGCATTGGAGGTAGGGCTTAAGACTGAGACTTTTCAATAGATGCTGTGGTGAGATGACTGTATTCATCAACTGGTGGATTTCTGAAGTTAGAATATGAATAAATAAATACCTATGTCCGGGATTTGGGCACTAGCTACAAATCCTAGACAACGGAGCAATCCTTATGGACATGTTTTTCATCTTCGGTTGCTTCAAATGCCCTTAATATGAAATCCTTAATGTGACCTTTCACAATTTCTTGACACCTCCAGACACTTCTTAGGGAAGCTTTACAGGTTACATGCCCTCCTCGCTAAAGGGATTTATTCTCATGAGCCTGTAGAGCCCCCAATCCTTCTTCAGTTGCTAACCCCAAAAATCCTTCAGGTCTTATCTCAAGGAAAAGCCCTTTCTGACCCACAAGAGGAGATCATTATATACTTTCTTGTAGTATCCTGGCAGAGATAAGTCATAGTGTAATGATCAGAGATGGCAGGGAACATGGCTCCTTTCAGAAACTGAAAATCACCTCAAATCACTGAAACAAAATAACTAAGGAGTTGACTGGGACTGGGTGATGCTGGAGAGTAGGTCTTAAGTAGTGCTGCTACATGGTCAGAGGGGCATTAAAAAATAAAAATTGCTGTAGCTTCAGGAAGGCTGAGAATGGAATGAAGAAAAAAATAATAGTGCAAGAAGATTGATGCAGAAGTGAAAATTTCTCTTGGTCTAGGCCAGCGGTGGTGAAGATGAGAAATTAAGAAATTCATGACTGGGCTCAGTGGCTCAGGTTGTAATCCCACCCCTTTGGGAGGCTGAGGTGAGTGGATTGCCTGAGCCCGCTGGTTCGAGACCCGCCTGGGCAGGCGAGACCTCATCTCTACAATAAAATCAAAAAATTAGCCAGGCGTGGTAGCGCGCACCTGTAATTCTGGCTACTTGGAAGGCTGAGGCAGAAGGATTGCCGGAGCCCAGCAGGTCGAGGCTGCGGTGGCCGGGAGCAACCACTGCACTCCAGTCTGGATGACAGAGTGAGACTCCAACTCAAAAAAAAAAAAAAAAAAAAAAAGAAATTCATGGCTGGGCTTGGTGGATCAGCCTGTAATCCCAGCACTTTGGAAGGCCGAGGTAAGAGGACTGCCTGAGCCCGCAGGTTGAAGACCAGCTCCGGCAACTTGGGAAGACCTCGTCTCTACAATAAATTAAAAATTAGCCAGGCATGGTAGCAAGTGCCTGTAGTTCCCGCTACTTGGAAGGCTGAGGAGGAAGGATCACTGGAACCCAGCAGGTCGATGCTAGGGTGGCCGTGAGTGTACAACTGCATTCCAGCCTAGGCAATGGAGTAAGACTACAATTCAAAAAAAGAAATTCACAAAAGATTTAGTGACTTCCAGTTAAAGACGGTAGGCCCAATATGTTCTGCCCACCTAACAAGTCTCCCATCGCCAAATAAGGACAAAAGGAATTTGCCATGAAATCTGGTGTTGAGTGTATTTAAGATGGAAGGAGAAATACTCAACAGAGCAGAGGTTATTGAAATTCTGGAAGACAAAAAGTGACTGTGGTATGTCTTATCCTTTTGCCTCACTGCCATGTCCTCTCAAGAGAGGCCAACTAAAGTGGGACCTGCAACTGTACATGCTTTCGAGAAATACTGAAGTGTCTTGGCATGTCCCAAATGAATTACAAACAGCTAAATTATCAAAGCGAATTCCAACTATGTACTTTGATCTTCATACCACTCATACCTCAGCCCTCTTGATAAGAGGTAGTGGTACCAAGCCCTTTGTCTCTACTACCCTCTTTGCCTGGAATGAATGCCTCCCCAACTCTGACCAGCTAACTCAAATTCATCACTCATACCTTAGCTAAAATACTACTTCTTCAGTGAACCCTTTTTTGTCTTCCCTTCCTGGGATCAAGTTATCCTGATTACCAGCTTTACTTTTCCTTCAGAGACCCAGAGTAATTTGTAATGATGTATCTGCTTCTGCTTGTGTATTTGTTTAATGTCTGTCTTACTCAGAATAAAAATCGCATGAGAATAGGGAATATGTCTATTTTTCACTGCTATATCCCTTATGTCTGGGAACACTCAATAAATATTTGGCAACTAAATGAACGAATGAAAGGTATTAAGCAAGAACTATTGGGCTGTGGTGTCATTTCTAGACATTTTACTAAGCGAAACAAATAACTTTAAATATCTTCCATGCAGAATTTTGTTTTGAGGGAAAACAAGGAAAAGGAGGCTGCTTCTCAGTCTCTCACAGTGCTGTAT
The DNA here is from genome assembly GCF_000164805.1 of Carlito syrichta. Lineage (NCBI taxonomy): Eukaryota > Metazoa > Chordata > Mammalia > Primates > Tarsiidae > Carlito > Carlito syrichta. The sequence continues at coordinate 544,732 of NW_007001070.1, forward strand.
CAACTGCTGCCATCAGCTGAACCGAGGCCCTTCTGCTGACTAGGAAGAGTCAATCCTTTTTCCCATTAAAAAGCCAAACAGAACTGGGCTCGGTGGCTCAGCCTGTAATCCTGCACTTTGGGAGACTGAGGTGAGTGGATTGCTTGAGCCCGCCTGGTTCAAGACCCGCCTGGGCAACTTGGCAAGCCCTCATCTCTACAATAAATCAAAAACAAAAAATTAGCCGGGCATGGTAGGGCGCGCCTGTAGTTCCAGCTACTTGGAAGGCTGAGGCGGAAGGATTGCCGGAGCCCAGCAGGTGGAGGCTGTGGTGGCCAGGAGCGGCCACTGTACTCCGGTCTGGGTGACAGAGTGGGACTCTAACTCAAAAACAAAAAAACAAAAAAACAAAAAAACACCAAACAGGTTATAAAAACTATGAAGAATGAATGCAGTCTAACTGGGTCTTAAGCCAGAGAAAATAAAGGGCCCAGTAGTGTTTGTTAAGAAGTCAAAATATGAGACCCTAACAAATAAACAAGTTAAACTTAACTTAAACTTAACTTAAACTTAAACAAACTTAAACAGCAAGAGCAGAATCGTTTCTGGTCACTAGTACCTGTGAAAAGTGAGATTCGGCCGGGCTCGGTGGCTCAGCCTGCAATCCCAGCACTTTGGGAGGCTGAGGTGAGTGGATTGCCTGAGCCTGCGGGTTCAAGACCCGCCTGGGCAACTTGGCGAGACCTCATCTCTACAATAAATCAAAAAATTAGGCAGGCATGGTAGCACACGCCTGTGGTTCCAGCTACTTGGAAGGCTGAGGTGGAAGGATTGCCGGAGCGCAGTAGGTCGAGGCTGTGGTGGCCGGGAGCGGCCACTGCACTCCAGTCTGGGTAACAGAGTGAGACTCCAACTCAAAAAAAAAAAAAAAGAAAGAAAAGTGAGATTCGGCCAGGTTCGGTGACTCGGCCTGTGATCCCAGCACTTTGGGAGACCCAGGCAAGTGAATTGCCTGAGCCCGCAGGTTCGAGACCACCCCAGGCAACTTGGCGAGACCCCATCTCTACAATAAATCAAAAAAATGTATTGCTGGATGTGGTAGCGCGCCTTTAGTTCTGACTACTTGGAAGGCTGAGGCAGAAGGATCGCCGGAGCCCAGCAGGTCGTGGGGCAGCTGTGACTGTGCCCCTGCACTCCAGCCTGGACGACAGAGTGAGACTCCAACTCAAAAAAAAAAAAAGTGATATTCTCCAATAAAGTTAGCAAAGGTACTTGGGGGGGAAAAAAACAAGACCTTTTGTTGGCACCAGACACTGGTAGATGGAAACATTTTTGCTACCTCAGATTTTCCCTCATTTACCTATTCCTCAGCCATAGGTGAATGACAAGCCTCATGAGGAATGCAAGGCCATGAACTTGCTATAAGTTACCTGTTAATAATATGGAATTTTTCAACTCGCATGACAGCTGAGGCTGTATCCTTAGAAAAATCCCAAAGAGGTTTAGGATTTCAGAAGCAAAGAGGTATGACTATTATTCAGGGTTCTCCATAGAAGCAGAATCAATAGGGTATGTATTAATATGTGTGCATGTGTATATATGTGTGAGTATATATATATATGAGGGGGGAACCCAAAAGCACTGAAATTTATTTATTAACAATTGTGTATTTATTCTTACATGTATAAACATCAGTCACCTTCAAAGTACTCTCCGCTTGATAAAATCTGCCTGTCGAGATGCTTTTCCCACTGCTCAAAACAGTTTTTGAACTCATCAATTTTGATGCCTTTTAGTGCTTCTATTATTTTTTATTTTACCTCTTCCACATTGTCAAAACATTTCCCTTTGAGAACTTTTTTCATCCATGGAAACAAAAGAACATCACTGGGAGCTAGATCGGGTGAATAGGGAGGGTGGGGCACGCGGTCATGCTGTTTTTTGTTCAAAAACTGCTGAACTCTCAGCCTGGTGTGGCAGGTGCACTCATAAATCACCTATCATGAAATGCTTTGAAGAGAACCTCCAAAAAAAATTCACTGAAGCCAAACATGGCCTCTCACAACAACACTAGCTGGTACACTAATGCCAGTGGGTTCCTAGACCACTTACCTAGCAGGGGAAGCCTGTATTATAAGGGGCCCACCTTCCAAAAGATAATTTTTTTTGGAAGGGGGCCCCCCTCATATACAGAAAGAAGGAGAGGAAGGAGCAGAGAGAGAAATTATAGAGGCTGATAAAATTCCATAATTTTCCATCTGCAACCTGGAGACCCAGAAAAGTCAGTGGGGTGATTCAGTCATGCAAACCAGGGAAGTTGATAGTACAAATCCCCATGGAGGGCAGGAAGAGATGAGATGAGATGTCCCAGCTCAAGTAATAAGACAGGAAACAAAGAGGACAAATTCTCCTTCCTCCACCTTTTGTTCTATTCAGGTACTCTATGAAGTAGATGAAGGGCACCCATGCTGGGAGGGCAATCTACTTTACTGAGTCCACCAATTCAAATGCTAACCTTGTCCGGAGATTGCACCCTCATAGACAAACTCAGAAACAATGCTTAATCTGGGCATATGAAATTAACCATCACTGTATAGTAGGAATGGAAAGGTATACAAAGGGAGAAATACAGAGAAACAAATGGACAGAAATGGAATAAGATGAATTACCCAAGAGAATTTCAGAAATTGAAAGTGGAAATCATGAATTTCTAAATTATAATGAGCCATAAACTTTTAAAGACAAGGCATGCTGTTCGAGGATTTTTCTTCCTTGATACGGGATTTTAGACCAGTTACATCTCAGTGGGAGACTTCTTATAATCGACTTTTAAATTTACAGTGGAGGAGTTCGGAAAGTTTCAGAAGTGGACCACCATTATGACAAAACTGAACATTTCTTGCCTTCCTTTTTCTCAACTCCATTTTCTCTGCCCTTTGTCTTTCTCCCTAAATCCCTGACAATATTTGTGTCTGGAAACAAAATGCAAGTCTTCTGAGAAATGCTGAGATCTTGAAACACTACTTTTCCTTGGTTAATGTAATTTGTAAGGACAACAGTGGTTAAATTGTTATAAGCTGCAGTACTCGGGTTTTATTTGAGAATTTTTGTTACTTGCTTATGTTTTGTTATTTTATGGTCACTGATTAATTTTCAACACTAAATATCATGTACTTTTCACTATTGGCACAATATTCTTATGTGTCCTTATGCCTCTTCAGAAGTTTGGAAGGAAGAAACTACATAAGACTAGGGTTCAAGAAATCCATCTAGCCGGGCTCGGTGGCTCAGCCTGTAATCCCGCGCCTTTGGGAGGCTGAGGTGAGTGGATTGCCTGAGCCCGTGGGTTCGAGACCCACCTGGGCAGCGAGACCTCATCTCTACATTAAATCAAAAAATCAACCGGGCGTGGTAGTGTGCGCCTGTAATTCCAGCTCCTTGGAAGGCTGAGGCGGAAGGATCGCCGGAGCCCATCAGGTCGAGGCTGC
>NW_007001070.1:548218-551093 GCF_000164805.1 Carlito syrichta
TCCAGTCTGGGCGACAGAGTGAGACTTCAACTCAAAAAAAAAAAAAAATCCATCTATACTCAAGATTCCCCAGAGTATAGAGTATAGTTTCTAAAGACACCCATCCACCTCCTAAGTCTCCATTAACAACTGGCTGAGGAAAAAAAGAAGTAAAGAGTGAGACATGTTAGCACGCATGTAGAACTTTATTGATTTTTCTGAAGAAACAAGAAGCCACTATGGGAAGAGGTATTTATAGTGTTTAATTTTATATAGTGGGGTCAGTGTGGAGCCATGTGCAATCTGCATCCTACCTGAAGAACATGAGCTGCCACTCCATTTCCCCCATTCAGGTCTCACACAATTTGCTCTTGTGGCCATTCCTAATCTGGAACCATTAAGCAGAGAGAATTCTGGGGGTTGTAGTTCCACCTTCACTAACTTAGTAGAGCTCAGTATCTCTGGATTTCCTGACAGTGATTGACAGTTACATCTCTTCAATCCAAATCTCCAACTCATTGCTTTAAACTCTGTACAAAATATAAATTGACTTCATTAGCTACTTGTTTTCTATCAGAACTGAATACATTTCAATTCTCTTTTCAATTCTCATTTATTTAATGAGTTACTTCCTATCATTACACCTGTTTTTGTAGGTTTGTTTTAGTGTCTGATCATAAAGTAACCCAGTCTCAGTGGCTTTCTTTGTCAACTGTAGATCCTTCTGCAATGCACGCATCTCTTTTCTTGAGTTTTGGTTGAGATTCATAGCTCAACACTGTTTCTAAACTCTGGCTACAGGCACATTTCTGGGCATCCTTACTGCTATCTTTTCATTATCACTTTGTAATTTTCTAATTTTCAAAAAAATGAATTTAGTTCTATATCATCTATGTATAGCAAATTCATCAATTATCTCTTTGGAAGAGTTCAAATTGCAGGTTAACTATAGTCTGGCAAATACCCATCTTGTCTAATTAAGAAATGGTTAAAAATGAATAATAGATCATTGAATATAGAAAGTTATTTCCCAACTGGGCGTGGTGGCTCAGCCTGTAATCCCAGCACTTTGAGAGGCTGAGGTGAGAGAATTGCTTGAGCCTGGGAGTTTGAGACCAGCCCAGGTAACTTGGCAAGACCTCACTTCTATGACAAAACACAAAATCTAGCTGGGCGTAATGACATGCATCGGTAGTTTCACCTACTTAGAAGGCTGAGGCAAAAGGATCACCTAAGCCCAGCAGGTCAAGGCTACGGTGGCTGTGAGCATGCCACCACACTTCAGCCTGGATGACAAGAGTGAGACTCCAACTCAAAAAAAAAAAAAAAATCGTTTCCCTTAATATAAAACTGTTTTACAGTATGACTTGGTTGAGTGAGGTGGTAAAATTCTGACACCTTACTATTTAATATTCCCTCATGATTTTTAACTTAAAATATTAAGATTGTCTTCCTCTGTTTTATTTCAAAAGAGTATATTACAATAGGTAAAAAGTAACTTACTGGCAAGCCAATTGTTCACATTCTGCCTGATCAACATATTGTGAAGATTCTTTTGTGTTTATGCATTAATACAATAGGTAAGAAAATGTCACATATTCCAAATTACTTTCCTAAAATTACATAGGGCACTTGTACTACGTTTGTTTTCTTCCAGTATTTTTTAGCATGACTCAAAATTATATGCTTCTGGTTAACACTTTTCTGGTTAATGTCATTGAAAATTTCACTAGAAATAATTTCCTAGAGCCCACACATGTTTCATTCTTGGTTTTCAACCTCCAGGATTAAATTTCAGACACTAACCTTTCTTTGTAGAATCAGTAATGTGGTAGCTAGCAAAACACACATAACAAGTAGATTAAATATTTTCTTTTCTTCTTTTTTTTTGAGTCAAAGTCTTACTCTGTCGCCCAGACTGGAAGTGGCTCACTCATGGCCACCGAAGCCTCGGCCTGCTGGACTCAGGCAATTCTTCCATCTCAGCCTTCCAAGTAGCTGGAACCACAGGCATGCACCACCATGCCTGATTAATTTTTTGGATTATTGTAGAGATGAGGTCTCACCAATTTGCCCAGACTGGTCTTGAATCCCTGGGCTCAGGCATTCCTCTCATTTCAGCCTTCCAAAATGCTGGGGTTACAGGCATGAGCCACCACATCTGGCAAATATTTTCTAAATAGTAAATAGGAAAGCATATTTTGAGGAAAAAATAGCTAAATGCAATTAAGTTGCAAACCTTATATATACTTCAAGACCATGTATATACAAGGCCTTTTTTCCATCTTCCTTAACTATTTGCAATCTCACATGCTCTTGGAAGTTACTAAATATTCATCAATGATTGATGACATTGAGCACACTCCACTCAGAGTCGAATACCCCTCAGATGTTTACTGAGCAGCCAACATCAGTGAAATTTTCGTCTCATTGCTCAAATGGGTTCCCTGCCTCTAGGATCTCCCTGCTTCAATCTGCCCTGTATCTCAACATTAAATTAATCTTTCTAAAGCTTTACTTTTATCATATCACTCCCTTATTTAAAACTATATAGTGTATACGCTTGCCAACTGGACTAAGTCCAAATTCCTTAACATCACTGACAAGACCTTTCATATTCTGGCCCTATTTCCTTCCATCCACCTCCCTGCAAGCCTATCCCACTTTCTCAACTGTACCTGCCATCCGTACTTCAAACCAGTCAAGTCTTTCAAATGTGTTGAATGGATCATTCATGCTCTGTCCACTTTCCAGGCCTCTGCTCCAGCTATTCATTGCTTTGAATAGCCCCCACTCAACTCATCCTCTGGTCCCCTTTGCCTATATATTTTCTGTTAACATTTTTTTTTTTTTTGAGTTGGAGTCTCACTCCGTCGCCCAGACTGGAGTGCAGTGG
>NW_007001070.1:551179-594876 GCF_000164805.1 Carlito syrichta
CCAGGCGAGTCTCGAACCTGCGGGCTCAGGCAATCCACTCACCTCAGCCTCCCAAAGGTGTGGGATTACAGGCTGAGCCACCAAGCCCGGCTTCTGTTAACATTTAATATGTCAGCTTTAGTATTCCTTATTCCTTGGGAAGCCACACCTAGATCTGGTAGACTGGTTAGACCTTCTCTGCTGTTTGCCATACTCGAACTTTGTGCTTTCTTCTCTGCAGGTAGCTGAATGATGACCCCTCCCCCCCCCCCCAAAAAAAATACAGAGTCCTAATCTCTGGAATCTGTCAATCTTACCTATATGGAAACAGGATCTTTGCAGATGTGATTACATTACAGATCCTGAGGTGGGGAGATCATTCTGGATTATCTAGGTAGGCCCCATATGCAATCATAGATCTTTACATTCTAAATAAACTATATTTTCTAATCTAAAAAAAAGAGGGAGGCAGAAGGAAATTTCACACAGACAGAAGAGGAAAAGGCACACACAGAAGAAACAGTGGTGTGGAGATGGAGACAGAGATATGTCACAAGCCTTCAGAGGGACTATAATCCTACGACACCTTGATTTCCACCCCATGATGCTGATTTCAGACTTCTGCTCTCCAGGACTTGAATAGAACACATTTCTGTTTTAAGTCATCAAATCTGTGGTAATTTGTTGAAGCAGCTTCAGGAAATGAATACACTATCACAGCTGCATCCGTTCAGGGCCCATCAGGCAACTTAGGTGAGGGGAGGGATTAATGACCCCTCGGCTTATGACAACAAGTTGCCACCACCACTTCTGAGGAAGCAAGAGAAGGGAACTGTTACCAGAACTTAAAGATAAGATGTGTGGAGAGGATCCCCAGCAGGCGCTGTGGCCTTCAGTGGAGGGACACAGTCAACTCAAGTGACCAGCAGGGAGACAGCAAGCACAAAATTGTCCTGGTCTCGCCTCAGACCTCCCTAGAAGCCACAGCAAGGGAGTTTTTTCTACATTCCACAAAAGTCAGAGCAAAAAGCAAGATGGAAGGAGTTGGTGAAGAGTGGATCATCAGTAAAAAAATCCAGCACAATGTTGATTATTCAATTGCAAATGCTCACTTAATCATCCTATTCCTCTACTCTGCTTTAAACTCCCATTATGACTACATATCTGCCCTCTGTATTATGAATCCCAGTGCCTGGCATGGTGACATGGTGTCAGGCACAGACTAGTGACTTCATAAATATTTATTGAACAAAATTAATTCATAAATTATAGAAGAATTGGAAACTCTGCACAATTGGAATCTATTCTTCCATTGCCTATCTCATTTGCCACAATTTCCCTTTATGAACCTTCCACCGGAAGCCAGAATAGACCACAAAATTGTATCCAAGCATGCTCTCCTCTTTCTAACCTCCACACTTCTGCTTATGTCATTTTTTTTTTCTAAACCACCATCACCACATCTTCTGAATTTCTATCATTCTTTGAGGACCATCTCATGTGTTACCTCCTCCACGATGTCTGTCTGGACTGCCCTGTCAAAAATGATCTCTTCCTTCTTGGCACTCTTTCAGCTCTTATTTGTATTTCGCTTGTAGCAGTAACATTTTATCCTTGTGTTTTTTTGATATGTATGCAGTGTCATAAGTCAACTTGAAGACCACAGTTCCCCTGAGAGCTGCCTCTCAGTCTTATATTATGTATCCTAAACAGGATTTAGCCAGTGACTTTCAAAAATAAGTTCACAACAAACGTTGTTGAATAAATAAATAACTAACCTTTTTGGTAGTTAGCATATTTCACAGTCACTTATTTATCCTAGTCTCTTGTTATTTTTACTATTGAAAGCCAAAGGAATATTCTATGAATGTCAATCCTGTTTCTTCCAATAACAATAGTTTTCTTATTAAATAAAAGTGATACAAGACTTGCAAACAAAGTTTAGGCCTTCACTCTTGCCTTATGTAGTTAGCAATTCTATAATAGTATGGTATATTTTATTGTGAAACATCCTTATGGAGGATTTACAGTAGTGAGGACGGGGGTGGAGACAGTAACATCTTCAAAAACCTTTCTAGCATTTCTGAAATTTGTCTTGAGGTATGAATTTGCCAGTTTTGGCATTCCTTCGAGCTCAGAGCAAGTTAAAACTGCATTTTAATATAACAGCACATTTAAAAAAGAAAGAAAGAAAACAGTTATTAGGATTCAAAGGAGTGGCATGTATACTAACCAAGTTCTACAGCATTTTAATAAAAGTCATATTAGAGGAACAAATACCAGATGAAAGAAGGCTAAAATGACACACTCTGCTGCAAAGTTATATACCTCTTAACAGCAGAATAAACATTTAAAACAATCGTTATCCATGATTACCAGGAATATTTAGCAACACTTATGACAGTTTATGAAATTTACTGTCTCATTTTACTATAGTATCACCTTAGAAGAGAATGTAGAACTGAACATATGTCCCTAAGGACCGTTATAAAGGGTGGTATGAATACTTAACATATTGACTTTATTGCTGTCAGAAATAAATGCATACTTTCATACATAAAAGCTATGTAGTTCCGTAAGTATATTTTGCAAATGACTGCAGCACCATAATGACACCCCAGAAAAACTCATATGTGAATGTCTTTCAAAATGTTTAAGCTCTTTAATATTTGAATTGCTTATAAATGTTTATCTGCATTGTGTTTTTCTTCTGAAACCTACCAAGCTTACTTCGTTGCAATGCATAAGTCAATATTTGCATATGGATGTGGGTAAACACAGCTTTGCACTAGATTCATTTAGATGCAATGGGCAGAATAAAATATATATTTTCTAAAGAAACAGATCCTCTTGGCTATTCACTGAGGGCTCAAAAGCAAATGAATGTTCAATGTTTCACAGCTATTTAAGCCAGTGGGGACTTAATAGCTAAATTTCTAAAGAAGAAAAAAGTGATTTGAAAATGAAGAACCCTGTGAATTTACTCAGAACTGAAGCAGTTTCCCATTATTTGAGCTTGGAAGCACTGTGCACTGTGTTCTGCAAGCCCCTATGGGCACGATTATAGAACTGGGAACTTTATACCCAACAGTCAAGGCATCTTCAGGGTCCTAAGATAACCTAGATAGGACAAATGATGCTGGCTAGTACTAAGCTAACTCATCGAGTTAATTGTACAGCAGAGTAAAATGAGACACCTCAAACTCATATATACAGATTTAGATGATTATAAAACCCCTAATCTCTAATCTTCTCCTAATCTTCATTGGTTGTGGTGCAAATGGGTCCTCCATATGTGGCAAACTATCCTGGATTTCTGAAATGAAGGCTTCTATCTTCCTTTTGAAGATTCAAAATCGCTTTACTTTTTTTTTAATTTTAAGGAGTTTTATTTGTTTGTTTGTTTACTTTTTAGAGACAGCATTTTACTCTGTTGCCCAGGCTGAAGTGTACTGGTATGATTATAGCTCACTACAGCCTTGACCTCCTGGGCTCAAGCAATCCACCTGCCTTAGCCTCCTCAAGTGTCTAGGAGGTACATACCACTATACCTGGTTTTTTTTTTTCATAGAAACAAAGTCTTGCTCTGTTGCCCAGGCTAGTCTCAAACTCCTAGCCTCACAAAATTGCTTAATATTTAAATACTAAGACATAATCTTAGTGACTCTGTCAAAAAAAAGTATACAAAGAAGTAGCAGAGATGTTCTGAAACAATTAACTTGTTAAAGGGAACAAGTCAGAAGAATTCCTATGTCTGAACCTAAAGCTCTGGAGTCTTAAGATCATGCCAAGCCCCTAGCAGCAAAGGAGAGGGAGGGGGATTTCCAAGGTCTCCTGCTGGACCCCCCAATCTCCTCCGTTTTGTGTTAATATTAAACTTCAGAATGTATAAACAGACACCAGAAGTAAATGCTGGATCAGAAGTAAATAAATAAATAGTAAATTTAAGTATGCTTTCTTTCAAGAAGAAGGAGGAGGAGAAGGAAGAGGAGGAGAAAATTCCACAATTAGGAGCTCCCCAGTTTACTAAAACAACATGTGAGCATTAAGAGTATAAATTTTTATTCAGTGGAAGACATAATTTCAGGTGAATAATCAAGCAATGCTCACGGAAAAGGCACTGGAGGTTGGCTTGGAAATATGGATAGTATTTAGACTTACAGACATAAGGAAAGATTGCATCACAGAGAGTGTGAATAGCACAATAATACAGACGATAGTGATAATGATGATAGCATAGTTGTAAAGTATTAGTCAACAAACTCAGGTGTATGATAGTTATTTTCTTTATGTTTCATAAATCAACTTAGGACTTCAACCTTTTTTGCTAGACTAGTGGGAAATATCTCCTTAATCACTCAAGCCCTAATCTCTCCTTCCCACCCCAGGGTTGTGCCAAGGCTCTGAGGTTTTAAAACTTCCAAGGCATCAAGGAAGTCTTTTTAGTTATAGTCACCTCCCCAACAGTCTCTTGTTTGCACACTTACTGTCTCAACCCACACAGTCTTTTTGAGACTGCCACTCTGTCATTTCCTTCTGTGCTTCTGACACAATATCTAGAGAGGCTGGAATCAGCCTCTTTAGTGTAGTATTCTTCTATTCCTTCAGATCCTACCAAACCTTCAGACATTACCAGGTGGAAAGGGTAGATTTCTACTGTCTGTAAAAGCCAAAGACTCTCTCTCCTGCATGAGACTCTTTCTTTCTCTGCATGTATTCCCTTCTTTTCTCCACATTTCTCTCAGAGGCTTTCCTGAGCTCTTCAGACACTGTTTCACTCAAAAGTCATAGTCTATTGAAACAAAATCCAGAAAGACAACTAAAATCTCCCTCCATCCTTTTACCCTAGGCTGATAGGAGGAAACATGTGATAAAACTTAATGTCTCAAAAAAGTGTCTGCCATCTTACCTGGTATTTATCCACTTTCTGCCAAGCACTTTCTCCCAGTCAATCCTTTTGACACTTATTAGGAAGATACTCCTATCTCCATTTTCAATGGAATGGTGTTAAGTAACTTGCCCAAAGCCTCACAGCTAATAAATAACAGAACTAGAAATAATTGACTTCAGAGCTTACACATACCCTCACTGCACCCATTACTTCCCATAGATATGGACAAAGACAAAAAGGGAGTAATTAGAAGAGGTTAACAAAAAAATACCAGAAAGTAACAAATATTGGATGATCAAAGATAAAGAGAAGACAGTGATGCTAAGGACAGCATGGAGGTCAAATTGTGAAAATCTTAAAGAGCACTTGTTTTTAGGTGACAGGATTGTCTATGGAGAAAATCTGAAAGAACTGACAAAAAAAACTCATGAGACTAATAAGTAATTTTAGCAAGGTTGTAGGATATATAAAAGGTTAATATTTAAAAATCAATAACTTACCACCAGTGGACAAGTGGAACTTGAAATTAAGAACACAGTGTGATTTACATTATCACCCCCAAAAATAAAGTAACTGGGTATTTTTGAATTCAACAAAATATATATAAGATCTATATAAGGAAAACTACACATTCTGGTAAAAGAAATCCAAGAAGAACTAAATAAATCAGGATATTCCATGTTTAAGAATAAGAAGACTCAATATTTGTCAAGATGTCAACTCTTTCCAACTTGATCTATAAATTTAACACAATCCCAATCAAAATCTCAGCAACTATTTTGTGGATATCAGTAAACTATTTCTAAAGTTTACATGAAGAGGCAAAAGACCCAAATGACCAATAAAGGAGAAAAGGAGAAAAATGAAGTTGGAGAACTGGCACTACTGGACTTCAAAACTTACTATAAAGCTACATAAATCAAGACAGTATGGTATTGACAAAAGGATAGACAAATAGCTTGATGGAACAGAGCCCAGAATAGAGAGGCCAGACATAGATCTAAATAAATATAATCAACTGATATTTGACAAAGGAGCAAAGGCAGCACAAAGGAGAAAAGATAGTCTTTTCAACAAATGATGCTGGAACAACTGAAAATCTACATGCAAAAAAATGAATCTAGACACTGACCTTACACCCTTAACAAAAGAGATCACAGACTTATATTCAAAATCATAGACCTCCTAAGAGGTAATCCAGAAGACCTTGAGTATGACAATGACTTTTTAAATATAACAGCACAGGCATGATCCATGAAAGAAATCATTAATAAGCTGGACTTCATTAAAATTTCTTCTCCATAAAGATACTGTAAAGAGAATGAGAAGAAAAGCCACTGACAAGAGAAAATATTTTTCTGGGACCTATCTAATAAAGGACTGTGTATCCTGACAATAGACTATTATTCAGTGCTAAAAAGCAATGAGGTAACAAGCTACAATATTAGCCAAAATATGTGAAGAACTATTAATGCTCAATAATAAGAAAATGAACAACCTGACTAAAAAATGAGCAAAAGACCTGAATAGAAACGTCACAAAAAAGATATATAGATAAGAAATAAGCATATAAAAAGATACTCCACATTATTTGTCATGAAGGAAATGCAAATTAAAGCAACAATGAGATACCACTACACACCAATTAGAATGGCCAAAATTCAGAACACTGACAATACCAAATACTGGCAAGGATGTACAGCAACAGGACATCTCATTCATTGCTGATAGAAATGCAAAATGGCACAGTCACTTTAGAAGATAATTAGACACTTTCTTACAAAATTAAACATACAACACTTCCCTTTTTCCCATGGAAAATACATTCTAAGACCCCCAGTAGATGCCTGAAACCTCACATAGTACCAAATCCTATATATATTTTGTTTTTTCTATACATACTTATGATAAAATTTAATTTATAAACTTGGCACTGTACAAAATTAATAATAAAGAAATTAATAATAAGAAGAAAGTAATAATAAAATAGACTAATTATAAAATTATACTATAATAAAAGTTACATGTATGTGATTTGTCCCTCAAAAGATCTTATTATACTGTACTCACTTATTTTCAGACTGCAGTTGAACTTAGGTAACTGAAACCACAAAAAATAAAACCACAGATACAGGGGACTACTGTACTTTTACCAGCATGATCCTGCATTTGAGCTCCTTTGTTTTTACCTAAATGAGTTGAAAACTTATGCTCAACCAAAAACTTGCACAAAATGTTTATATCAGCTTTATTCATAATTGCCAAAATTTGGAAGCAACCAAGATGACCTTCAGTAAGTCAGTGGAAAAATAAATATCCTACTGACAGTCCACGTCTGGTGTACCCTGACAATAGACTATTCAGTGCTAAAAGCCATGAGGTAACAAGCTACGAAAAGGTACGGAGGAAACGTAAATGTCTATTCAGATTAATTTATTTCACTATTACTGAGTGAAAAAAGTAAATCTGAAAAGCTGCATGCTATATGATTCCAGCTGTATGACATCCTGCAAAAGTCAAAACTATGGAGACAGTAAAAAAGATCAGTGTTTGCTAGGGGCTAGTGGGGAGGGAGGAATGAATGGACAGAGCAGTTTTAGGACAGTGAAATTATTCTGCATGATAATATTGTGATAGATACGTGTCATTATACATTTTTCAAAACCTGTAGAATGAACTGTAGTGCCAACTAAGGGCTTGAGTGATAATTATGTGTCCAAGTACGTTTAGCAGTTGTAGCAGATATACCACTCTGATGTGGCACATTGATAGTGAGGGAGGCTGTGAAAAGGAAGGGTAGATATGGAAACTCTGTATTTTCTACTCAGTTTTGCTGTGAACCTAAAACTGCTCTAAAACATAAAGTCCATTTAAAAGAAAAAAGAATCCTAGGAGGCCTAGTTATAGTTGCTACTTTATTTATAATCAGTGGTGATCCACTGAAGATTTCTAGAAACACAGAAGTGATATAGCTCTGCTTCCAGAGGTTAATCTGGGGACAAAGCACAGTAAGGAAGGGAGATGAGAGAGGGAAAAGAAAGCAGATTTCTCATGAGATTGCTCACTGGCTAGTCTATGTATAAGAGTGCAAGGGGCTTGAGAAGGCCATGGCCCTGGAATGGAGAGACAGGAAGAGAGAAAAATTATGTCATGGTGATGGACTTGGCATCTGGTTAGGGGAAACATAAAAGAGAACAAAAAGTTCTAGGAAATGAGAAGAATGATTTTGTCATTAAAAGTATGGGACACAGAAGGAAATTAAGAAGAATCTAGTATATGCACCCAATTTACTTAACAAACATTCTACAAAGGATCTCTAAGTGTATAGTTCTAGACCGAGGCGCCTAAGTCACATTCCCATAATATACAGATGAGATGTTTTGAAGACATTCTGAACAACTGCCTAACAGGCAACCAGTCTTCCCACTTACTCTGTAGCTAGGACCCCTGGAACAGCAAGTAATGCTCTAGAGGAACGGGTTCCTCTGCCTTGGAGGGAGAAAATTGGTTAAATCAATCATACATAGCTAACTTAAGAAGCTGTGCTCAGGGAAAAAGTTGTGCTGTCAGGGAGAGAGAGTTGGATTTTAAATCAAAGGACCTGGGTTTCAAGCGCCATTTCTGCCACTTAATGAACTTGAACCTGGAATAAGTTATCTCCTCTCTTATCTTCAGTTTCTTCTTATTTAAAATGTGAATACTAATATGTATCTCATACGATAGTAATGAGAATAAATGGGGTACTCTATGTGAAGGGGTTTTGTAAAGTGCTATGCAGAAGTGAAGGATTTAAAGTTATTTCTACTCAGCAGAGTGAGAATCCTATAACTGATTGTAAATTCTAGATGAAAAGGAATTCACTAAAGAAGGGAAACAAGTTTTATATTCACCAAAGCAATTTCATCTTAATGAATTCACTATGTAAGTACAGTTTACCCCTTGGTATCCATGGGGGATTTGTTTCAGGACCCCTACACATACCAAAATCCACACATACTCAAGTCCCACAGTCAGCCTGCAAAAACTGTATAGGAGAAGTTGACTTTCCCTATGCAGGGGTTTCGGATTCTGCAAACACAGTATTTTTAATTTGGGTTTGGTTAAAAAACAATATATAAGTGGACCCACACAGATCAAACTGTATTGTTTAAGGGTCAATGGTTTATGATGGGGAACCCAAAAAACACCAAAATTTATTTATAAAAAATTACATTTATATTTACATGTTTCAACTTGTCACCTTCAAAGTACTCCCTATTTGATGCAATTAATACACCTATCAAGATGCCTTTTCCACTGCTCAAAACAGTTTTGAATTTGTCAATTTTGATGCCGTTTTTTGTTTCGCCTCTTCCACATAGGCAAAACGTTTCTCTTTTTTTTTTTTGAGTTGGAGTCTTACTCTGTCGCCCAGACTGGAGTGCAGTGGCATGCTCCCGGCCACTGCAGCCTTGACCTGCTGGGCTTCAGCTATCCTTCCGCCTCAGCCTTCCAAGTAGCTGGAACTACAGGTGCACACTACCATGTCTGGCTAATTTTTGCTTTATTGTAGAGATGACGTCTCGCCAAGTTGCCCAGGTGGGTCTAAAACCCACGGGCTCAGGCAATCCACTCACCTCAGCCTCCAGAAGCGCTGGGATTACAGGCTGAGCCACCGAGCCCGGCTAAACGTTTCTCTTTGATGACTTTTTTCATCTGGGGAAACAAAAAAAGTCACTCTAGGTGAGGTTGATTGTGAATAGGGATGGTGAGGTATGAGAGTCATTCTGTGTTTGTTCAAAAACTGCTGAACACTCAGCACAGTGTGGGCAGGTACATTGTCATGGTGGAAGAACCAGTCACCTGCTTACCACAACTTGGAACATTTCTTCCACAGATCACGACACAAATCATTAACCAAAGTTTTTAACTGGAAGCTTGAAGGTGACTGAAGTTTAAACATGTAAGAATAAATAAATACACAATATTTTATAAATAAATTCCAGGTTTCTTTGGGTCACTCCACCCCTCTTGTATGCAAGCATTGTCAGAGGCCCTCTTTTGGACACAAAATAACAAAAGGTACTATTCCTGACCAATAAACCAAAATAGCGTAGGACTAGAGATGGCCCTACTATGCATATCTATCTTAAGAATTCAGAGGTGTTTGTGACAAACCTAAGAACATTTATTTCCATGAAAGTCCCCAATTCTTCTGGAAGAAACGCTAAAAAAGAAAATTTGCAAACCTGTGGCCGAAATTCCACATTAGCATCTAGAAATAAATACTGCTCGGCCTGTAATCCCAACATTTTGGGAGACCGAGGCAAGTGGATTGCCCAAGGCTGCGGGTTTGAGACCAACCCGGGCAACTTGGTGAGCCCTCGTCTTTACAATAAATCAAAAATTAGCCAGGCATGGTAGCATGCACCTGTAGTTCCGGCTGCTTGGAAGGCTGAGGCAGAAGGATTGCTGGAGCCCAACAGGTAACAGTGGGGTGGCAGTGAGCGTGCCACTGCACTCTAGCCTGGGCGCCAGAGTGAGAATCCAACAAAGAAAGAAAGAAAGAAAGAAAGAAAGAAAGAGAGAGAGAGAGAGAGAGAGAGAGAGAGAGAGAGAGAGAAAGAAAGAAAGAAAGAAAGAAAGAGAGAGAGAGAGAGAGAGAGAAAGAGAGAAAGAAAGAGAGAATGAGAGAAAGAGAAAGAGAGAAAGAAAGAAAGAAAGAAAGAAAGAGACAGAGAGAGAGAGAGAGAAAGAAAGAAAGAAAAAGAAAGAAAGAAAGAAAGAAAGAAAGAAAGAAAGAAAGAAAGAAAGAAAGAAAGAAAGAAAGGAAGAAAGAAAGAAAGAAAGAAAGACTAAAGATGGTTTCAACCACAATTCCTAGGAAGCTCTCATACTTCCAACTTTCTCAGCAAAGGGAGTTACAAACTAGCAAGGGATATCTCCTGAAAAACTTGTTCTAGGCTGGCAAAGCCATTTTCTGATCATTAAAAGAGAAATAACATGGTGGCATATAGCTATGGAAACCAATTTGCTTTTCCCAATTTTTTAAAATGTCCCCCTGGATTTGGGCCTCCTCACCCTTGGTGTGGAGTTCTGCCTTCTCCTCTGAGCTGGTTTCCATGGTACCCACCATGATCTCTCACTTTGGTCATCCTGCCTCTCTCAGTCTCGTTGGATTATGTACAGATTTAGATGTCATTACCGTTACTCAGAATTATCCATTTTAGTTAACACTGATGTATAGCAAACCACCTCAATACTAATGGTTGAAAATAGCCACCATGTACTATTTCTCACAAGTCTATGGAGCAGGGAGCAGTTCTGTTAATCAGAGCTGGTCTTAGATAATGTCAGCAGGAGTCATTCACTCACTGAGATTCATCTGATAGGTTCCTGAGATCTGGCTGGCTCTACTATACATGTCACACCTTCCCCTAGCAGGCCAGCTTGGGCACTTTCTCACAGCAGTGGCAGAGTCCAGGAAAGAAAGAGGAGATGTGCACATTTATCAAGCCTCAGATTGCACCAAGATTGCACTGTCCAATACTGACTTATACACACTGCTCTCTGGAGGTGAATCCTAACTTACTCCTTCCTCAACCCAGACCCTAGTACAGCACTTTTTTTCTAATTTAGAAAGTAAGGATGATGCTTCATAACTTATTTTTGTTATTTATTAATATAGGATCAATTTATTTGCTATTACAAAATATCTCTCTGTATCAGGGATCACATCCTGCCTGCTGCATGCATGTGTACAGCCTATGAGCTAAGAATAGTTTTTACAGTTTTTAATCATCAGGGGAAAAAACCAGAAAAAGAACATGATTTTGTGATGCAAGAAAATTGTATGAAATTCAAACTTCAAGGTCCATGAATAAGTTTTATTGGAACACAGCCACATTCATTCATTTATATGTTGTGTATGGCTGCTTCCTCGCTACAACAGCAAAGTTAAATCATTGCAGTTAGAGACCACATGGACTCCAAAGCCTCCTATATTTACTACCTGGCCCTTTACAGGAAAAGCTTGCCAACGCTGTGCTATAGTATGACTTCCAAAGGCTGAACAGTGATGTGATTTTACTTTTGTGATCATACTGTTAAGATCTAAGCTACAAATTTTGAATATGGAGATTGTGCTCAATCTTTAGTATTACAGATAATAACTTTCAAAAGGAAATATGTGTATTTCTGAATTATTCATTTTATCAGTTTTTAGAGATGAAATTATTGAGGCAGAAGATAAGCACATTTTTAAGGCTTTGATACATATTACCACTTGTCATACCTTTAAGATGGATATAAAATCTTTTTAAACATAATTCTATGCCCGCTTTTCAGAGTTATTTTTGTTAGGAAT
The DNA here is from genome assembly GCF_000164805.1 of Carlito syrichta. Lineage (NCBI taxonomy): Eukaryota > Metazoa > Chordata > Mammalia > Primates > Tarsiidae > Carlito > Carlito syrichta. Next base: position 563,395 of record NW_007001070.1, read on the forward strand.
AGATATGGAATTTGCTCAAAGAGCATTTTGATCTCTAATTGAGATAATTATTTGATTTTTCCTTTTCCCTTAATGATTTAATCAGCATTGTGAAAAATATATCTACACTGGTTTTTACTTTCTTATTACTTAGTCATCTTTGAATGCAGAGATAAAATTATTGAAGAACATTATTTAACGCAAAATCATGTCAGTAACTTCTCCAAAAGTTATCACTATCTACTGCAATGGTACACTCACGACCACTATAACTTCAATCTGCTGGGCTCAGGCTATCCTTTCACTTCATCCTTCCAAGTAGCCGGAACTACCAGCGCACACTACCATGCCCGGCTAGTTTTTTTATTTATTGTAGAGATGAGGTCTCACCAAGTTGCCCGGGCTGGTCTCGAACTCCCAGTCTCAGGCAATCCTCTTGCCTCGATCTCCCAAAGTGCTGGGATCATGGGCTAAGCCACCATGCCCGGCTGAGAACTGATTCTTAAACATTTTACATTCAGTTTCTCCTGGCTTCTCCTGAGATATACTGGTAACTCACATCAGACCTCACTCATGGATGTTGTTCTTTTCTGTCACCCATGGGAAGAACCCTTAATGTTCTCAGGATCTCTACTACTTACGTGGCCCATAAGAGTTTTTGACAAATGCCATTTGATCATAAGTGACAAAAGAACTCTAGATGAATTGCTCCCCATCTGGCTTATGACCTGCCCTCCTCTCTAGCTCCATACTCTAAATAAGAGAGGAAAGTGGGCATTAGTGTCTCCTTTAATAATTTCCTGTGATAGCTGGGCTCACTCCTCAGCCTATAATCCCAGCACCGAGGCAAGTAGATTACCTGAGCCCGTGGGTTCGAGACCAGCCCAGGCAACTTGGTGAGACTTCCTCTCTACAATAAAAATCAAAAATTAGCCGGGCATGGTAGCATGCACCTGTAGTTCTGGCTACTTGGAAGACTGAGGTGGAAGGATCACTAGAGCCCAGCAGGTCGATGCTGGGGTGGCCATGAGCGTGCCACTGCAAGTAGATTGCCTGAGCCCGTGGGTTCGAGACCAGCCCAGGCAACTTGGTGAGACTTCCTCTCTACAATAAAAATCAAAAATTAGCCGGGCATGGTAGCATGCACCTGTAGTTCTGGCTACTTGGAAGACTGAGGTGGAAGGATCACTAGAGCCCAGCAGGTCGATGCTGGGGTGGCCATGAGCGTGCCACTGCACTCCAGCCTGGGCAAGGGAGTAAGACTGACTCAAATAATAATAATAGTAATTTCCTGTGAAAACTCTTTGCTTCCTCATAAAGGCAAGCAGCAAGGTAGCCCTTGGCACCATCACTCAATTTAGTGGCAGTTACAAATAAACAGCAGAATTTCATTAAAATATTTGGCATAGTAACCGAGCTGCCTGTTGAAACTGGACTGGATAAAAAGAAATGTGGTACATATACACAATGTAATATTACACAGCTATAAATAAGGACAAAGTTATGAACTTCACAGCAACTTAGATGGATTTAGAGGCTATAATACAGAGTGATCTGTCACAGAAACAAAGAACTGAGTATCATATGTTCTCACTCATAAGCAGACCTTGAATGACTATCATAAATACTATAAGCAAGGGATTGGGCCAGGCGCAGTGGCTCAAGCCTGTAATCCCAGCACTTTGGGAGCCTGAGCTCAGGGATTCAAGACCAGCCTAGGCAACTTGGTGAGACCTCGTCACTACAATAAATCAAAAGCCAAGCCGGACGTGTTGGGACTGTCCTATAGTTCCAGCTACTTGGAAAGCTGAGGTGGAAGGATCGCCTGAGCCCAGCAGGTCGAGGCTGCCATGGCCGTGAGCATGCCACTGCACTTCAGCCTGGACGACATACAGAGTGAGACTTTGACAGAAAGAAAGAAATGAAAGAAAGAAAAGGAAGGGAAGGAGGGAAGGAGGAAGGAAAGAGAAAGAAAGGGATTGGCAGTAGTAGGAAACTGCCAGGGGAGGGGGGCACACCTCATCAACAAGGGTACCTGCATAATAAACATTTGTATACCTAACCCTGAATTGTACCCCACATATTTAAGATTTAATTTTTTTTTAATTTGGCATATTAGTAACTCCCTCTACAGTATTTCTGAATCAATGTGGGTTTTTCTAAGAGTATATTTCAGATGGTTTCTGGGAGGGAGAAGTTTGACACCTTTGCACAAGTAACATTATTTTCAAGTCTTACTAAAAGGTAAAAATTGGGCCAGATACGGTGGCTCAAGCCTGTAATCCCAGCACTTTGGGAGACTGAGGTGAAAGGATTACCTGAGCTCAAGGGGTTTGAGACCAGCCTGGGCAACTTGGTGAGACTTCGTCTCAACAGTAAACCAAAAATAAAAATAAGCTGGGAGTTGTAGCACGTACCTATAGTTCCAGCTACTTGGAAGGCTGAGGTGGAAGGCTCACCTGAGACCAGCAGGTCGATGTTGTGGTGGCTGTGAGCGTGCCACTGCACCCCAGCCTGGGCCACAGAGTGAGACTCCTACTCAAAAAAAGATAAAAATCATGTTAGAATATGATTATATGAGCATAAAGAAAGTTCTGAACAGTAGTTCAGGAAAGTGAACATAGGGGGAAGAGGCAACTGAGAAAAATAAAGCCATATAGACCTATCTTTTGACCAAGTATAAAATTAGACTCTTAATATCTTAGCATAAAAAAGCCTGAAAGCAAGGCACCATCTCAGCTTAAACTCATGAAATAAGGTCTACAAATGATCCAGTCAGTACCAGAATGTTTTCTTGGCCATATTGGTAGTGAGAGGTTAGTCCAGTCTCTTAGGTAGGTAGATAGAATTAAAGAAGGATATCAGATCTCCATGTATCCCTCAATGTATGTATACTAAGTTATATGGCATTCTTATTTTTTTTGAGAAGCATAATTTGTTTTAAAACTATGTATCAGTGCTAGTTAACTACACCTGTGGGAAAACTTTCTCTTAACATTATAGAACAGGTACTACTATCTACCTGTGGATGACTTGCCCAACAGCGAGAAAATTCTCTACCTTTTACCAATATCCTAAGTATGTTATTTCTCTTCTACCCAGCCCCACCCATTGAACTTCCCCCTTCCAATTTCCCTACCAATATCCTTTACTTTTTCTGCAATATCCTGTAGGATATCTAAAGTGTTCTCTATTTAATGTGGATATATAGACATCCTCTGAATTCAGGCCTTTCTTTGCTCTCAAGTAAGGAAAAGTTAGATCCAACTGAGACATTTATTGGAGGAATGAACATACATCATAATCCAAAACCAGAAAGGAATATAAGTCTGAGCTAAAGATCATGAAAGATCTGGTAAGATCATCTACAAATGCCAAGTCCAAAAAGCAGACCCCAAAATTACAAACAAGATCTAGAGACAATTCAGAAGCCAGACAGAAAGTGACAAGAATGAAAGGTAGACAAAAACAGATATTCCAGGTCAATTTTTGCTATCATATTGAACATGGCTTACATTGAATGGATTCTGGGAGTATGAGACTTAAAGATCGAGCTAGAGTCGATACAAAGTTTATATAAATATAGTATTTTGCAAATTCCAAAAAATAATTCTGCAAATCTGAGCAATCCATAAAGTAACTATGTCATTGTCTTATGCTATTTGCAGTGCCATAACAAAATACCATAAACTAGGTAGCTTATAAACAAGAGAAAACTACTTTTACAGTTCTGGGGGTGAGATGTCCAAGGTCAAGGCTCTAGCAAATTCATAGATGGCACATTTCTGCTGTGTTCTCACAGGGTGGAAAGGGCAAGGTAGCTCTCTGGGGCCTTCTAAGAGCACTAATCACCTCCCAAAGGCCCTAATACTATCATCCTTTTAATTGTATAACCTTGGAATTTCAACATATAAATTTAAGGAAAACACAAACATTCACACCATAGCAACCATTCCAACTATAAAAATTAAAATTTGTTTCAACATTTTTAAAAGAAAAATGATTTACCATCTCATATTGGCCCACATGAAAATTATGTTTGTTTATCCTTACATATTTTTAAAAGACTGAAACAATAAATACCACCTTTGAATTCACTAAACAAATCAAGTGCTATGTATATTAGCATCAATTATTATTATAATAATTATTATAGTCATATCATGTAATTGTGTTGTACAATAATCAGAAGCATAGAGTTCCTCATTTTCCTTTGGGATCAAGTATAGCTCACAGGCATGCTGAAAGTCTATCTTACTACCCTCTTTAACAGAGTATATATATTTTTTTTTTTTGAGTTGGAGTCTCACTCTGTTGCCCAGACTGAAGTGCAGTGGCCGCTCCCGGCCACCGCAGCCTCGACCTGCTGGGTTCCGGCGATCCTTCCGCCTCAGCCTTTCGAGTAGCCAGAATTACAGGCATGCATTACCATGCCCGGCTGATTTTTGATTTATTGTAGAGATGAGGTCTCGCCTGCCCAGGCAGGTCTCGAACCCACGCGCTCAGGCAATCCACTCACCTCAGCCTCCCAAAGGCACGGGATTACAGGCTGAGCCACCGAGCCCGGCTCACAGTATTTTTTTAAATGCTGCAAATTAGATGATGACAGGGGCCTAAAGGATATAAAATAATGCAAACCAAATAAGACAATGATGTCTCCCATAAGCCAGATTCATTCTCTCTCTTTCTCTCTAGGAGTAATAAATGTTGCTTAAAAAAATTAATTGGGGCCAGGCGCGGTGGTTCAAGCCTGTAATCCCAGCACTTTGGGAGGTCAAGGCAAGAGGATTGCCTGAGAGCAGGGATTCAAGACCAGCCTGAGCAACATGGTGAGATCTTGTCTCTACAATAAAAATAAAATAAAATAAGTTAGCCATGTGTGGTGGCTCACACCTGTAATTCCAGCTACTGAAGACTGAGGTGGAAGGATCACCTGAGCCCAGCAGGTTGAGGCTGCGGTGGCCATGAGCATGCCATTGCCTTCCAGCCTGGGTGACAGACTGAGACTCTAACTCAAAAAAAAAAAAAAAAAAGAAAAAATTAATTGGAAGGCCATTAGACTAAGATGGCTTCAGCAAAAACACACTCTCAAGTGCAAGTAAAACTGGCTACATCTGAATAAAATGGGTAGATTATGCCAATGTCAATCTTATACTCGTGATACTCTGCAAATAGTTTTCCAAAACTGATCATGGGAGGAAATTGAGCAAAGAGATCTCTCTGTCACATTCTCTTACACCTGCATTTGAACTTACAATTATCTCAGTAAGCTTCAAAATAAATAAATAAAGTGAATATTAATCATGAATAAGACTAAATATTTCTGTTATCATTATAAATATGAGTAAGTTAAATCTCCATATTAAAATATAGATATTCAAACCAGTTTTTTAAAACTAAGAAACATATTTAAAACAAAATGATGTGAGTTGAAAATAGTAAATGGAAAAGACATTAAAATCCTAACACATTAATATTGATATCAGAAAAATAAAATGTGAGAAAAAGAATAAAATAGAAAAGTAATAATCCATATAGATAAAAATAAACAAAAAATAAAACATACATGATTATTTTTTACCTCTAAACACAGCTCCAAAGTAAAGAAATCAAAAATTTCTAGAAACACAAGAGGAAATAGGCAAATAAAAAATCATAATGGAAAACAATTACAACTCTTTCAGAAATAGTGAGATCAAATAAAACAAAGGGATAAGAGCACTTTAGCAACAAAAAATGAAATTAGTATAGTTAAGATAAAGATATATAAAACTGTCTACCCAACTGAGTAATCACATTCCTTGAAAATACATATGAAACACTTATAAAAAAGTTATCCCCCATTAGGCCTTAGAAAAAAATCTTGTGACTTTACGAACACTGAAATCATGGAGATCATACTCTTTGTAAACAGTGCAATAAAATTAAAAACAAAAGATAAGTCAAAAAATTTGAAACTACTCACTAGGAAAATCTAAAACGACAATTCTTCCATGAAAGAGACCAGAACAGAAAATGTAAGTGCTTAGAAATCATCATCGTTGAGACCACAAGTCTGCATATCTAAATTGTGAGACAAGCCCAAAATGATGTTCAAAGTTTATAAATGCAAAATTAGAAAAAAAAATGTTTAAAAATAAAAGAACTAAGCATACAATTCAAGATGCTGATGAATTAACAACAAAAGTTTAAGATAGAAAAGGGGAAAATTAGAAATATAAAATAAAACAAAAGATGTAGATATCATCAGTAAGATTTTGAAAAATTAAAAATATAAAACTTCGCCAGGCCTGAATAACATCAGTGGAAACTCTCATGTATACATTAGAAACAAGAAAAGTCAAATTAGAGAAATGACACATTATTTTTAATTATAAAAGTAACACAATGACAGACATGGCATGTCCGGACCAAGTCCGGTAAAAGAAAAAGATTAGTAAGTACAATTTATAATAATTTTGAGATTTCATACAAAACAGATGATTTTCTGGGAAAGATAATCAGTGAAAACATTGAAACGGCAAAGTTCTAATCCGTTAGAAATGACACAAGGTCTAGAAGATTCTAAGGGCAAGTTTTAATAAACTTTCAAAGATCTGCAACTTCCAATGTCACTAAGCTCTTCCAGAACACACAGGGCAAAATAAAAAAATTTTAGCTCACTTTATGAGAACAGTTTAACCCAGAGTCCCTGAATCAAAATCAGAACAGGAGAGCAAAGATGGAGTGTAAGAAGAAAGAGAAAATGAGATATCATACGATTAAAAAATGAAAAATCCTAATTGAAATTTTAGCAAATGGAACCCAATGCAAGAATGATACCATATTAAATCTTTTAAGACTGTAAATTATATTAAAGGACAAAAAAGCTGTATAATCTCTGTGATGCTTAAAATTTTTAAATTAAATTCAATGCATATTCTTAACATTAAAAATGAGAAAACTAAGTAGGGATGAAAACATTAATCAGACGAAGTGAATTTGCCAGAACCATGCAATAAACAACAAATTTCATAGAGAAACACTGTAAGTATTCTCATTAAAGACATGAATAAGATAAAGGAGCTCACCAATATCATTATTATTTCATACTAAATGTAGGTTCCAGAAAATGTGGTAAAGAAAAAAGAAATCGAATAGATAAATGCACAGATATAAATATGTTAGATCTTATTGATATAGATACTACATTTGCTAAATTAAATTTCACTCAAAACAGTAAACAGGTGATAACAGATAATAAAACACTTTCTATTAACAATGCAAGATTTTTAACTGAAACTTACATTTTATCAATTAAAGCAAAATACTGCTGATGTCAGAAGAGATAGATCAATGAACCAACTCACAAAACCAATAAATAGATCCAGATGCATTTTTGCATTTTTTGTTATGCTAAATGTATAATTTCAAATTAGTAAAGAAAAATTAACAGAATATAATTGTCAGATAAATGCTCAAAAATATCTAGGCAAAAATTATGGCCTCAGTATTTATTATCTGAATGTTCAACTAAAAGAAATATTTATGAGGTTCATGATCCATCCATAATCTAAAATGTGTGTCAGTATTAAAATTGTGCAGTAAAATAATCTAGAAAATTTTCACAGTAAAATGCTATGTCATTTTTAAAAAGGAAACAAAATAGTATTTTGTTGTTATAATTTTATAAATAATGAGAGATGTAGGAGGCAGGTAATGTATTTTTAAAAACCTGAAAGAATGTGAAAAATAAAAACAAAAATGGTTATTTTGGCCAGGCACAGTGACTAACACCTGCAATCCCAGAACTTTGGGAGGCCAAGGTGAGAGGATCACTTGAGCCTAGGAGTACAAGGCCAGCCTGGGCAACATCGTGAGGCCTCATCTCTACCAAAAAAAAAACTCAAAAAAAATTAGCTATTTGTGGTGGTGCAGGCCTGTAGTCCCATCTACTTAGAAGGCTGAGGCAGAAGGAGCGTCTGAGCTCAGAAGATCATGGCTACTATGAGCTGTGATCATGCCACTGCACTCCAGCCTAGGTTACAGAGTAAGACTCTGACTCAAAAAAAGGGAAGAGGAGCGGGGTATTTTAAGGGAGAGCTATTAATCATAATTTTTCTTTCTGTTGTATTTTTCTGTGTTTTCTGAATGTCATATTGGTAATTAGAAAAAAAATTTTAGGTTGATTTATTTTTGACTGAAATGTCAATTCTGTTTTCTGAATAGGAGGGAAAAAAATCACACGACAACATGACTGAAAGAATATATAAGAATATCTCATGAAAGAATATGTATATCACACTGGAGAGAAGGTATATAAAAAAAGAATATGTATGGTTATATTATTTTATTCATTTAAAACTTTACCTCATAAAATGAACTGGACTAGAAATGAGTCTTCAGCAAAATTAGGGAACACTATATCCTGGGTCTATGTACCAGTCACATATGTCACTGCAGTCGAATGCATTAGGGATTAATTAATAATGTCTTGTAAGAGTCTAGCCATGCATTAGGGATTAGTTAATAATATGACTTGTAAGAGTCTAATCAGTTAGATTTGTAAAAAATGTAATTAGTTTCACAAGAAAAACAAGGCATAAAGACAATCAGAAATCTTCCCTTTTCTGTGGTTTTAAGAAATGGGACCATTCCTATTCAACATAGTACTGGAAGTCCTAGCCAGAGCAATCAGGGAAGAAAAAGAAATAAAGTTTATCCAAATTGGAAAAGAAGAAATCAAACTATCTCTGTATGCCAATGGTATGATCTTATACCTAGAGAAACCTAAAGACTCTTCCAAAAGACTCCTGGACTTGATAAATAAATTCAGTGAAGTCTCAGGATACAAAATCAACACATGCAAATCAGTAGCACTGCTGTACACCAATAGCAGCCAAGCTGAGAGTCAAATCAAGAACTCAATTTCATTTACCATAGCAGCGAAAAAGGTAAAATACTTAGAAATTTATTTAACTAAAGATGCAAAGATTTCTACAAGGAGAACTTCAAAACACTAATGAAAGAAATTGTATAGGACACAAACAAATGGAGAAACATCCATCCTCACGGTTTGGAAGAATCAACATTGCTAAAATGACGATGTGAGCCCAAGTAATCTACAGATTCAACACAATTCCTATTAAACTACCAATGTCATTTCTCACAAAATTAGAAAAAAACCCAAAAAATTCATATGGAACCAAAAAGAACCAAAGCAACCCTAAGCAAAAAGAACAAAGCTGAAGGCATCACATTACTTTACTTCAAATTATACTACCAGGCTATAGTAACCAAAACAGCATGGTACTGGTAAAAGAGCAGACACATGGACCAAAGAAACAGAATAGAGAATCCAGGATTAAACCCAAATGCCTACAACCAACTGATCTTTGACAAAGCAGACAAAAACATATACTGAGGAAGGAACACCCTAGTCAACAAATGATGCTGGCAAAGTTGGATAGCTACATGCAGAAAAATAAAACTGGATCCCTATCTCTCACCATATACTAAAATTAACCCAAGATGAATTAGAGACTTAAATGTCAGAACTGAAACTATAAAAATCTGAAAAGAAAACCTAGGAAAAACTCTTCTGGACATTGGTCTAGGGAAAGAATTTATGGTTAAAATCTCAAAAGCAAATGCAAAGAAAACAAAGCCAAATAAGTGGGACTAATTAAAATGCTTCTGCACAGTAAAAGAAATAATCAACACAGCAAATAGGCAACCTACAGAATGGAGACAATATTCACAAACTGTATGACTGACAAGGGACTAATATTCAGAATCCACAAAAAACTCAAACAAATCAGCAAGAAAAAAGCAAATAACCCATTAAAAAGTGGGCTAATGACATAAGCAGACATCTCTCAAAAGCAGATATACAAATAGCCAACACCACATGAAAAAAATGCTCAACATCATCAGGGAAATGCAAATGAAAACCACAATGAGATACTATCTTACACCAGTCAGAATGGCCATTATTAAGTAATTTTAAAACAATAGGCGGCGCAGGTGTAATGAAAAGGGAACACTTATACACTGTTGGTGAGAGTGCAAATTAGTACAACCTCTATGAAAATTCATACGGAGATAAGAACTAAAGGTAGACGTTATAAGGTATCTACCCAAAGGAACAGAGGTCTTTATACAAAAAAGACACCAGCACTCAATGTTTCTCCCAGCCCAATTCACAATTGCAAAGATGTGGAATCAACCTAAATGCCCATCAACTGATTAATGTGTAATGAAGATGTGGGGTACACAAAGGGGGACCCCCAAAAAACGCGGAACTATCATTTAGAGGGTGGACCCCTTGTAGTACAGGCGTCCCCTGCCAGTTGAGTGTTCTAGGAGCCCATCAGTATTAGCACACAAGTTAGCATTGTTGTGAAGGTTGTGTTTGGCTTCAGTGAATTTTTCTTGGAGGTTCTTCCAGCGCATTTGCCTATTTCATGAAGGGTGATTTATGAGTGTACTTGCTCACCCCATGCTGAGTGTTCAGCAGTTTTTGACTAAAAATAGCATGACCCCAGTGCCCCACCTACCATATTCACCCTATCTCTCCCCAAGCCACTTTTTTTGTTTCCCCAGGTGAAAAAATTCTCAGAGGAAAACATTTTGACAACGTGAAAGAGGTGAAACAAAAATGACAAACACTAAAAAGAATCAAAATTGACGAGTTCAAAACTTTTTTGAGCAGTGGAAAAAGCATCTCAATCGGTGTATTGCATCAAATGGAGAGTACTTTGAAAGTGACTGAAGTTTAAACATGTAAGAATAAATATACATTTTTCAATAAATAAATTCCATGTTTTTGGTTTGGGGGTACACACACATCCACCCACCCACACCCCCCCCAACACACACACACCATGGAATACTGTTCAGCCATAAATAAGAATGGATGGAATCAGAGAACACCATCCTACATGAACTAATACAGAAACAGAAAACAAAACACGGTGTGTTCTCATTTGTAAGTGGGAACTAAACTAAGAATCTGCAAAGGCACGTCAATGCTATAATGGACACTGGAGATTCAGAAGTGGGAGGGTGGGAAAAGGTAGAGAGATGAAAAATCACCTGTCAGGTGCAATGTGCACAGGTAGGAGTGGTGGGAACACTTAAAGCTCAGACTTCTTTGCCACTATATAATGCAACCATGTAACAAAAACCTATTTGCACCCCCCAATGCTATTGAAATAAAAAGAAAGAAAAAAAAAGATGAAAAGAAATGAGATTTTGCTCTGCCACCCAGATCCTGGGCTCAATTGACCCTCTTGCCTCAGCCTCCCTAATAGCTAGGACAGAAGGGTGCATGCCACTGTACTAGGTCAATTTTTCTGTTGTAGAATTGGGGTTTTGCTGTGTTGCCTAGGCTGTTCTCAAGCTCTTGGTCTCAAGCAATCCCCTCTGTCTCAGCAGGATTCCAGGTATGAGCCATTGTGTGAGCCACTAAGGGATCTTAATCCTTAGTATAAGATCTCCTAGCCAATAAGAGATCTTAATCCTTAGTATAAAGGTGGATGTGCTATTATTTGTCATGGAAGAGCGGTTGAAAGGCTATTGTACCTGCAAGGCTACTGTGTCTCAACTTGTTTGAGTGTAACTGGGCTGACAGTGAGATGCAGTATATCCTTCAAGGGAGCCAGTTAACTTCTCTGCAGAAATGCCAGAAAGCTGCCAGAAAGAGGCTGTGCTTGTACCCGCAATCTGGCAATCAAAAGCCAAATCTGTTATGACTCAAGGTGGGTAGTAGTAGTTGAGTAGTTACAGTATGAACTTCTCTCAATTCCAAGTTTTCTTCAACCTCTAATTGATTCCTACTAGTAGTAGTTGAGTAGTTACAGTATGAACTTCTCTCAATTCCAAGTTTTCTTCAACCTCTAATTGATTCCTACTGGAGGAAAACTGAACTGAAACAGCATCGGGTAAGAAGCAAAGTCTAGTGTTGTGGGCTGAATTGTGTCCACCCTCCCCACATTCATCTGCTGAAGTCCTAATCCCCAGTATCTCAAAACGTGACTATATTTGGAGATAGGACCTTTAAAGAGGTGATTAAGATAAATGAGATCATTAGATCACTAGATGGGTCCTAATCCAAAATGACTGGTGTCCTTGTAAGAGGAAATTAGGATACAGACAACATACAGACCAAAGGGCAACCTGTGAGAACACAGTGAGAAGACAGATACCTGCAAGCAACAGAGAGAGGCCTCAGATGAAACTGCCTCTACCAAAATTTTGATCTTAGACTTTTAGCCTCCAGAGCTGTGAGAAATAAATTTCTGTTGTTTAAGCCACCCAGTCTGTGGTATTTTGTGATGGCAATCCTAGTATACTAATACTCCTAGAAACATTCAGACTTCCAATAGCTCTTATCTTCCTTCTTTCAAAAGAAAAAATAAGTATTTTTGAAAACCAAAATACATATCAAAGAACAAAAGGATCTTAATTGATCAGCCATGACCAATTTTGGGGGGAAGACATCTTGGATTTTTTACTTGAATATAAAACAGCAAAAAATAAGTTACATTGCATATACAGATGTACACATCTGGAGGACATATTTTATACTTATTAGAGATTTGCCCTCTCTTTCTAATAAGACATGGGGTGCTATGATCCTTGCTGAGTGCAAACCTTTGCCTTCAAAGTCATCTGTGAGACCCTGTACCCCAGGCAACTGCCAAACAAAAGACATGCAATAGTCTCTGAAGCTTTTACTTAGAAGGAAACAAGGTCACATCAACCATCATCCCACCAGTGAAGGAATCTTTTCAGGGTGTCCTTGGTAATGTGTATGATCTCAGTGTGTACAGGTGCCCAGAACACAAGGGATAGCTTCATCATTGCCAGCATTTCAGTTGTTGGAAAGTTCATCCTCATAGCTTAAACCTATACCCATTACTCTAAATTCCACCTTCACATTTGCACTGAAAATGTTTACCCCTCCTTCATGTCCAGTGTCCCAGCTCTCCACATCTACTGACTACTTTCCTTCAAGTACACTCTCCTTTGAACCTGTCTTACCTAGGATAGGATCTACAGAGTCAACTGTATCTACCCTGAAGACCTCTAATAAAAAGAAAGCATGAGATCAGCTTCCAGCATGACCATGTGAGCTGCTCAGCTGACCCGTTTCCCAGTAAAACTGGAGAAAATTTTATACATGCACGCGCATGCACACACACACACACACACACACACACACACAACCAATGGAAATGGTCCTAATAACAAACGGCAAATGAAGAAACATGTATTCAAGAAAATCTAGGCTGGGCACGGTGGCTCAGTCCATAATCCCAGCACTTTGGGAGGCCGAGGTGAGAGGATTGCCTGATCCTAGGGGTTCAAGACCAGCCTGGGCAACTTGGGACACCTTGTCTCTACCATAAAGAAAAAAATTAGCTGGGCGTGGTGATTTGCACCTATAGTTCAGCTGCTTGGAAGGCTGAGGTGGAAGGATTGTCTGAACCCAGGAAGTTGGGGCTGCAGTGAACTGTGATTAGACCACTGCACTCCAGTCTGGGTGACAGAGTGAGACTCCAACTCAAAAAAAAAAAAAAAGAAAGAAAATTCTGTAGCAAAGGCAAGTCTGTGCTTATATTAAAAAAAGAAAAATCTCAAATCAATAATCTAACTTTCCACCTGAAGACACTGGAAAAAAAAGAGCAAACCAAGCTTTAAGTAGGCATACTAAAGGAAATAAAAATTTGCGCAGAAGTTAACAAAATAGATAACTATAAAACCATTAAAAAAAATCAGTGAAACTAAAAACTGATTCTTTGAAAAAAATCAACAAAACTGGTAAACTTAAGCTAGATTAGCCAATAGAAAAAAGAGAAAAGACTCAAATTAATAGAGACAGAAACAAAAGTGAGAACACTATTAATGACCGTACAGAAATAAAAAGGACGATAACAGAATACTATGACAATCGTACACCAAGAAATTATGTAAACTAGATGAAATGGACAAATATTTAAAAAATTACAAACTACTGAAACTGACTCAAAAAGAAATAGGCAATATGAATAAACCCACAATAAGTAAAGAGATTGAATCAATAATAAAAAAAACTACACCCAAAGAAAAGCCCAAGCCCAGATGGCTTCACTAGTGAATGCTGCCAAACATTTAAAGAAGAATTAATACTAATTTTTCAAACTCTTCAAAAAGTAGGTGAAAACACTTCCTAAATCATTTTATGAGGCCAGTATTAACTTGATACCAAAACCAGGAAAAGAAAATGAAAATAAAACTATACACCTATGTCTCTTATGAATATAGATATAAAATGGCTCAACAAAATAGTAATAAATTGGATTCAGTAGCACACTAAAGGATTATATACTATGTGGAATGTATCCCAGAAATTCAAGGTTGATTCAATATCTGCAGGCCAATGAGTTTAATACATCATATCAATATAATCAAAAATTATATAATCATCTTAATAAATACAGAAAAGCATTTGATAATATCTGATGCCCATTTATATATTTTTTTTAAAAACTCAATAAACTAAGAATAAAAGGGAATTTCCTCAACCAACTAAAGGATGTCTATGAAAAACCCACAACTAACTTCAGATTTAATGGTAAGTAAGATCAGGAACAAGAGAAGGATCTCTGCTCTTACCAGTTATATTCGAGATTCTAGCCAGGACATATAGGCAAGAAAAAGAAAATCATCCAGATTAGAAAGGAAAAAGTAAAACTACCTCTATTCACAGATAACATTATCTAATTTTATAAATAAAAAATTATAGCCAGGCATGGTGGCTCACACCTATAATCCCAAAACCTTGGGAGGCTGAGGGAGGAGGATAGCCGCAGGTTTCAAGATCACCCCGAATAACTTGGCGAGACCTCATCTCTACAATAAATCAAAACAGTAAGCCAGGTGTGGTGGCACAGTTCCAGCTACTTGGAAGACTGAGGCAGAAGCCTCTGCTCAGCAAGTTGAGGCTGTGGTAGCCATGAGCATGCCACTTAACTCCAACCTAGGTGACAGAATAAGACCCCAATGCAAAAAAGAAAAAAAAAATCCTAAAATGTCAATTAAAAAATTATTAAAATAAATATGTTTAGCAAGGTTGCAGGATACAAGATCAATTCACAAAAATCAACGGTATTTTTTACATCTACAAATGAACCTTCTAAAAATGAAATTGAGAAAATTCTATTCACGGTAACATCAAAAATAATAAATACCAAAAAATAAATTTAACAGAAAAGTTCCAGACATACTCTGAAGACTATAAAACAATATTGACATTAATGAAGATATGAATAAGTGGGAAACATCACATATTTATGCTTCAGAAGACTTAATTCTGTTAAGATGACAATACTTCCCAAACTGATTCACCTATTTAATGTAATCCCTGCCAGACTCCTAACTGACTTCTTTGTGGAAATTGATTAGCTGATTATCAAATTCATGTAAAATTTAAGGAACCCAGAATAGCCAGAAAAAAATATTGTGGTGCTGACATAAGGACAGACATATAAATCAAAGACATAAAACTGAAAGTCCATACATAAACCCATACAGCCTTAGTCAACTGATTTCAACAAGGGTGCCAAGACCATTCAATGGCAAAAGAATAGACTTTTCAACAAACAGTGCTGACACAACTGGATACACACACACACACACACACACACACACACACACACACACACACACGAATTTGGTCCCTTGCTTCACATCACATACAAAAATTTGCTCAAAATAGATCAAGGACCTAAATGTAAGAGCTAAAATTATAAGACTCTTAGGAGAAAACACAGAAGTAAGCTGTAAATCTTCATGACCTTCGATGTGGTGACGAATTTTTAGATATGACATCCAAAGCATGAGTAACAAAAGTAGACAAACTAGACTACTACAAAATTTAAAACTTATGTGCTTTAAAGGACACCATCAAAAAGGGAAAATAGGCCACAGAATGGGAAAAAACATTTGCAAATAATATATCTGAAAAGAGACATATCTAGAATACATTTTTTAAAACTCTTACATCTCAAAAATAAAGACAAACAACCCAAATCTTAAGTAATGGGCAAAGGAGCTAAATAGACTTTTCTTTTCAAGAAAGACATACAAATGGCCAGTATGCATATGAAAAGATACATCAGTCATTGAGGAAATAAAAATCAACACCACAATGAGATACCACATCATGTCTATTAGGATGACTCAATCAAAATGTCATGCAGTAACAAGTGCTTGCAAAGATGTCGAGAAATGGGAACCCTTCTACACTGCTGATAGGAGTGTAAAATGGTGAAGGCCCTTTGGAAAACAGTCTGGCAACTCCTCAAATGTTGAGTTTTTACATGACCAAATAATTCCACTCTGGAGTATTTAGCGAAGAGAAATAAAAACATGTGCACACAAAACATGTGAATATAGAGAACTGTATTATTCACAATGGTCAAAATGAAAAAACAGCTTAAATGTTCATCAACTGATAGATGGATAAATATATTCCCATACAATAGAATATTATTCAGCCATAAAAAGGAATGAAACATTGATACATGCTACAACTAAGATGAACCTTGAAAACATTATGCTACATGGAAGATGCCTGTCACTAGAGTCCACATATTCTATGATTCCATTCATATGAAAATCCAGTATAGGAAAATCTATAGAGACAGAAAGTAGATTACTTATAATTTAGGGTTAGGAGTGAATAGAGGGATAAAAAGAGGTGATAGATAAAGAGTATAGGCTTTTCTTTTTTTCTTAGATGTTGAAATATTCTAAAATGGACTGTGGTGATAGCTGTACATATCTGTGGATATATTGAAAACATTGAAAACTTTAAGTGTGCAGATCATATGTAAATTATCTCAATAAATCTATTAAAAAAAAAATCCTGACATCAGAAATGACCATTCTTAGTTTTAAACCCTGCAAAATTTTTCTAGATGGGATATTAAATAAATATTGAGCAGTAATCTCAATTTAACCCCCTAACAAAGTTTCCCCAAGCGTTCACCTGGACTTGTAAAGCTTAACTACGAATTCTTACTAACTCTACAATGTCCCATCTCTACGATGGTCTATTCAAGGGCTCATCAGCTGTTGACTGTGTTGCGGTACTCCATGCACCTCCAATTAACAAGTAGGAGATCCAGCCTCTGTCTTTTGCTCTGCCACTCAGCCATACAATATTCCTGGACTTTCATTTCCTCATCTGGCAGGCAAATCTTTGCCCTACCAAGTGCTTCAGTTTATTGTGAGGATCAAATGAGATCATGAAAAGCACTTTGGAAAGATGAAAGCATTATAAAAACAAAATATTCCACTCAAGAAGCTTTAGCCCCCTGAGGAAAGATGATTACATACATACAAAGTAAAAACAAAACTCCACCTAGTGTTCTCATCCAAATTCAAAAAGCGTTTTACATTAATTAAGCTCTGAAGTTGATAAACTAGTACATCATTTGAATATTTCTGTCAAGTCTATAAAGTGAGAAATGAAGTCACAGTCTTTATTAGAGGACTAAATGTTTTCTAAGTAACATAGCTTACGGATATAGAACAGAAAAGTAGAAAGATTTATCAGATTCTATCTTTTTTAGCATACTACTAATACCAAGAAAAGCTTTTAAAATTAAAAATAAACTTGGTCACACTTTGAGAATACTTAGCATTCTTTTTACTTGCTGGCAGTGAATTTTAGGTTGCAATGCCTTATGTAGAGAAAACAAGTCCAAAATGAAAAGGAAAAAAAACAAGGAAACAAGCACAATGCATCAGTTGTAAGTACTTTACAAAGGGAATTAAAAAAGAGATCTGGCAGTCTCGCCTTCCGGGTTCCTTCCTTGAAGGACCTGGCCATTTACTGCTACATAAATTCATAACGCGAGAGGGAGCCAAATTCCTCAATTATGATTCTAAGTATTAAAAATAATTATTTCCATTTTCAAAGTTGTTTCACATGTGTTATCCCTTTTGATCATCACAACATGAGAGAACAATGTTTTTCCTACTCATGAACTACAGAACCAGAAGTTCCCAATACTCTAACTCTTCACCCCTCTGCACTGTCCTATGCCCTGTACAGAGAGTTAAGAGCTCCTAGTCACACCTGTGCACTCAGAGTCTTGACCAACACTGGCATGGGTACTGCCAACCTAAACCGAATCCCTGGGTCTACCCAGCCCCTCTTTGAGTTCCTACATAAACAAGCTCAAAGCTGTCGAAATAATATTTACCATTCGCTCTAGCCAACACCTGGAAATAGGCCACTGACACTCTTCACCCTTTCTTGGAGTATTTACTTAGAAAAGCTTACAATTGTAAAGTCTTCCTCTGTCCTAGTGAGATATAGATGGTCCCCAACATACAATGGTTCAACTTACAATTGTTTGATTTTGCGATGGTATGAAAGCAATGTGCATTCAATAGAAACTTTACTTCGGAACTCATTCAGCTATTCTGTTTTCACTTTTAGTGCAGTATTCAATAAATTACAAGAGCTATTCAATACTTCATTATAAAATAGACTTTGTGTTTGATGATTTTGCCCAAGTATATGTTAATATGAGTCTTCTTAGTGACTTGAAGATACACTAGGCTAAGCTATGATGTTCAGTAGGTTAGGTTTGCTAAATGCATCCATGAGTTTTGATATTTTCAATTTATGATGGATTTAGAAGGCTGCAATTCCATCATAAGTCAAGGAGCATCTATATATATGTACATATCCCCTATAACTTGGATGTCTTTCTCAAGGACCAGAAACTATTCCTTTGAAATATAGTCATTGGGAAAAATAGAACTTACGTCTCCTGGTCCCTATAAGAAGATAGAATCCTAATTTTGATAATTCCTGGCTAGCAGACACAGTTGGCTTCATCACATTTGCAGCAACTAAACTATCTTACCTTCTTTTTGTAATTTTTCACTTCCCTGACTCTACTGAGCCTCTCCTTGCTCCCATTACCCATTTCCTCATTCTCCCTTTAAAATGTCGAGTCACCTTGTACAAATCAGAATGGAGCTCAGTTCTTTCCCCTACTGTCAGTTATTACTGAATAAAATATGTCTTCACCACTTTTCACCTATTTCCAGTTTTGTTTATCTTTGAGAACAGAGAGAGAGAAAAAGAAAGAAATGTTGTCAAATTCTGTCAGCTCTCCTCTTCACTACTTGAACCTGACTCAAGTCACCACTTCAGCTCTTTCTCCCTCCCCCACCAGTCTTCAGGGCTTCCCATCTATCCCATTGGAAAAACCTTCTTTACATCTTTCTCTGTCTTAAATTTGCCTCCCAGGCAACCCCTTCTGCATTTTCCTCCCAAAGTATAGGTTTCATCGTATCTTCATCTCTGCTAAAACAGCTACAGTGTTGACAAGCAAACTAGCATTCAGTACTCTGCACTAGCTGGTCTAAGCCTCAATCTCTTTATGTCCCTGAGCTAATCTGCCAAGGGGAAGGCAAGACAGGAAAAAGCAAGTCTTCCACAAATTGATCCACAAGCCTCATCAAGGGGTAGCATGGAAGGGTTGTGAAAAATGTGGCCCAGTCATTCAAGGGAAGCCTCAGTCCTGCCTCAGCCATGGTCTGAAGATATACCGTGGTAAAAAAAAAAAAAAAAAGTCATTATCTCCTGAAACAACCAAGGAGCTCAGCAAATCCCACCTCATATAGGCTAGAATTTGTCATTCTTCATCCTTACTCTACTCTATGGTCTTAGGCAAAACAAAATAAACACCAAAATTAATGATACAACTAGCATTTATTGAGTGCCTTCTCTGACTCAAGCACCTTGCTACATGCATGCCTGAATTTCCTTATTTAATTTTCATACCATAGCCATAAGGTAAGAGTTGTTGTTAATTTCGTTTAACAGATGAAGAAATTGAGGCTTTACGTGTACCTGCATTTGCCCTATAAGTGGCATAAATGCAGATCTCTGTCTCCCAGAGCTTGAGTCCTTAACTACTATACAACATTTTGGCAAGCATCCAAAGGCTTATTTTAAATACTCATCCTTCAGTCTTATGGTCTTCAAGCCATTTCTCATAACATGACTGCATTTCTTTTGTCATTGTAGGCATTTTCCTCTGAATTTAGACCAGTAAATCAGGATGAAATAAAAATAACACTCCAAGGAAGGTGTTGGCAGTTCAAAGTACGGTGGTACTGATACTTTTCTCATGTATTTAATATCAACAGTTTGTTCTTATTAAGCTTTTATTCATCTTTGTTTATTTAAAAGATTTATCCACCAACCCTTGCAATTCAACAAGGTGGATTTCAAGTAGATTAAAGAGTTAAATCTTTTCTCTAAAAAAGTCAAACAATGAAAAAATGACAACAGAGAGACATATTTTTCAAAGCTCCAAAACAAAGGTTATTTTCTAGACCTAGTAGTAACACAATTCTTGTGTTTCTGGTGTTACAAAGGAAATGTTGAAGGATTAGACTACAAAAAAATTAAAACTTCTGCACATCAAGTAACAAAAATATAAACACAAACAGCAGAGTGAAATAATGTTTGCAGGAAACATGATAGGGGCAAATGCCCTTATTAAACAGAGAGTATGTCAATAGATAAGAAAAAACATTAAGATAAATGGGTATCAGCAGGAGATTTATAAAAGAGAAAATGAAACCTGTGAACCAACATGTTGGGAAAAAGTCCAACCTCATAAGAAAAAAAGAAATGTAAATAGAAACTTACCAGTTTTTGCCGGAGTCCAGCTCCAGCCGGGTTCAGGGTACCCCAAAGGTGGAGACAGCGTTGGCGATTGGGGGGAAGAAGAAAGAGAGAAAGAGAGAGAGAGAGAGAGAGAGAGAGAGAGAGAGACAAAGAAAGAGACTGGACCCCAGTCTAGTGCAGAAGCCATTTATCGGGAATTACACGAGTCTTTTAAACACAGTTGGGTGTGTGAGGGGCATTCCCCACCCACCAGATGTTCTTTCAGGTATAATCCCATAACCCAATCCATGAAACCTTAATCCATGACTGCCTTTAAACCCTTTTTGTACGGCCTATAAACCCCTTTCATATTGCCTATAAACAAGTTTTTCATACTAATACCAAGTTAAACAATTCTATAGAGACTTAAGTACTTACTTTACAAACTAAAGTGGCCCATCCCAGAATGTTTGGAATGTGGCCCAGTCCAAAGTTCACAATGGGCTACCTGCAAGTAATCCAGCTGCATTCTTTCAACAAAATGGTTGTCTTCTAAAACTATATTCTACAATTAACACCTTATTCAACTTCAATAAATCCTAAGATCGTGACCCAGAAGTCTGTGACCAATACTAAGGCCCTTAGATGTGACCCGAGTTTGAATTGTAACTTGTATGAAAGCCAAAACTGCAGTTTGTGGAAGAATGGGAGCAATGAGCTTCTAAAGTTAGCTTGTGTTCGTCTCGGTCTCAGAGCTTTTATGTTTTGAGCTCACAGGAGCTTAATCTGGTTAGTGCTGAGTAGAAAGGGGGAGGAAATGGGGTCAAATAGCTCCCGAACACATCCTAGTGGTCTCGGGATCAATGGCCCTTCCTGATCCCTAATGCTCAGTGGGCCTCTATGGCCAGCTCCCAACATCTCCCCCTTTTTTATTTTTTAGCACAAAACTATGAAACTCCATATTGAGCTGACTCTGAAGATGATTGGGGGTAGACACAGCAACAAAAGAATCACTGCTCCGCAAATGCCCATATTGATGAGTATAGACATTAATGATTTTTAGTTAGCAAATGATGCCTGAATTTCTTGATGTAATTTAGTAAGGTCTATACCCAGGTATGAATGGTTCCAAATTCCAAGTTACTTTGTCCCAAGTATGGACAGATTTAAACTCAGAGTGACATTGGAGAGCCAATTTTATTTTTAAGATCACAAGTTCTTGCCCTACTGCTAAAACTGCTTCCTCCAAAGTACTAACCTTACTTTCTAACTTCTGGTATATGATTTCCTGAATAGCTATGGCAATAGAAATGTTTTTAGATAACCAATCAGCAAACGTAGCTGTATAAACTTCCTTAGGTAATGCTACAGCTGAAAAGCAGCTATTAAGGCTGTAACTCCAAAAATCTTTTCCGACAGCGTTTTTAAACCATATTCACAGGAGGCTGTCTGAGAATAACAAATCCCATATAAGAAACATCAGCTAAACAATTAGTTAATACACTTGTTTACAAGACAAATTATAAACATCATTTTGACATTTTATGGTCAATGTTAACAGTGGAGGTACCCATTCATTAATATGTCATCTAGCAGAGATGGGATTTTCCCCATCTACCCTTAAAGCATAAGGTCAAGTTTTACACAGGGCAAAAAATAGTCCACTTTAGAGTCATAAATACAGTCTCTCCATATTGGATATCCAGAATCTCGTGAAATAATCAGCCAGTCCTTCTCAGTGTTGTTAGAAACAAATGGGAGGTGAACAAGAGCTTCCTTCATAAGTCCTTTGTCCGAGTCACTCCCTTGAGAAGAGACATGTGGTT
This sequence comes from Carlito syrichta, assembly GCF_000164805.1. Classification (NCBI taxonomy): domain Eukaryota; kingdom Metazoa; phylum Chordata; class Mammalia; order Primates; family Tarsiidae; genus Carlito; species Carlito syrichta. Next base: position 585,871 of record NW_007001070.1, read on the forward strand.
GGAAAAAAATGGGGGTGAGAAGTCTGGAGGCTGGGGTTAGGTGCCGTGGCACTGGCACCTGCCCCTTCTCCGAAGGTAAAAGAGAAAGACTGGAGGCTGGGGACAGGTGCTGTGGCCTTTGGCACCTGCCCCTTCTCTGAAGGTTAAAGAAAAAGACTGAAAGTCAGAGCTAGGTGCCACGGCCGTAGACACCTGCCGTTCCTTCCCAGATAAAGGCGGAGGGACTCACAGAACAGATTACAAAAAACAGTAGTAGGGAAAGCAGGAATTGGAGTTGTAGGAGGAATAGGAGAGGACAAAGGAAATGAAAACCCTTATTTTGTTTACATTTTTAGCATGTTGTAAAGTCACCATATCTCCTGCTTCTTCTGCCAGAAATTCTATTTGCTCCCATGCTGGTAATTGGGAATGGCGGACACTGAAGACGTTGTTACAGTTTTTAGACAGCATCTGATAGTGTGTTGTCTTGATTTTGGGATAATCTGAGAAGGAAGTTTTTGTTCTGCAATGAAAGTTCTCTCATCTGGTATGTCAGTGTTCCTCTTTCCTCTGGCTGGCAGGGTGGATGGTGCAATTCTTGTTTAGCTGAGTGTTGCAAATCCTATTCAGCATGTAATGATGCCTCCCTATGCAAAGAAAACAGCTCCTCACCTTGATGGTTGGTAGGCATTGCTCCACATCTATTCCTTTGAGTCTACAGGGTCCATGCCACTTGTCTCAGTCTTCAGGTTAGTGGGGACATTTCGAACAAATCAATCAGGAATCCAAACAGGAGTTGACGCATCCTGTGAGCAACTGGAGATGGCAGCCTGGGCTGCAATGCACCCATAGCCTCCATGGTGGCATTAATGGCTCTTAGATTCTGTAAAAGTCTCCATTTTCCAGATTTCTTTTTTATAACAAATATAGGAGTATTCCAAGGACTGGTAGAAGGCTCTATATGGCCAGTCTCCAACTGCTGTTGAATTAATTCTCTTGCTGCCTTAAGTTTCTCTGAGGGCATGGGCCATTGTTCCACCCAAACTGGTTTATCATCTTTCCAGGTAATAGGATCAGCAGCCTCAGGAACAATAGCCCCTAGGGCAAATTTGAAAACCCAATACCAGACCGGTCTTTCCTCTCTACAACCTGAACAGGTCCTTTTATGCCCTGTCTGTTCCTTCCAAGCCCCTTTAAGGGATTGTATCCTATTTGTAGCATTTGCGCTTACACCTTGTCATCTGGACTATACAGTGGCATGCCCATTTGAGCAAGAATATCATGTCCCCAAAGCGTAATGGGGATGGAAGGAATGATGTAGGGACAAAAGGTTCCTGAAGTTTTGTTATCTGTCCAATTTAAGATTTGAGAACTTTTGGCTATAGAGGGCACTCAACCAATACCAATGAGTACTGATGGGGCTACTTGTGCTGGCCAGGAAGACGGCCACTCTTTCCCAGCAATACAAGAAACATCAACCCCTGTATCTAGCAGACCTTTAATTTTAACTCCCTGAATATATAAATCTTTTAGAGGTCTGGAGTTAGTAATTTCCTGAACCCAGAAAGCAAAATTGCTTGAACCAAATTCAGAGTCACCCCTGGGCTTATTGGTTAGAGACTTGCCCATTTTATGATAGGGTAAGAGTAGTAACTGAGCTATTCTTTGACCTTCATAAAATTATACAGTTTTGCTAGGGGGAGCAACAAGTACCTGGACTTCCCCTGTGTAGTCAGAGTCCACCACTCCAGGAATCACAGAAACTCCTTGTAGAGACAAGGAACTTCTTCCTAATATTATACCCACTATTCCATCTGGGAGAGGGCCCTTCACTCCTGTTGGAATTGGGGTAACTGGAACATCTGGAGTTAAAATTGTTGTGGTGGAGGAACAGAGGTCCAGTCCTGTGCTCACTGGGGTGGCTCTGATGAGTTCTGAGATGGGACAAAGGGAACAAACGGGTTCATGATGGAAGCTGCCCCTATTGTTATTTGGGGCCGGGGCCGGCCCCTCTGCCCATTTCCTGGAATCGGCACCATAGATCGTTGTTTAGTTAACAGAGTGCCATTTTTATGAAATTTGGATTTGCAATCCCTAACCCAATGAAATCCCTTCTGACACCTAGGACAGAGACTTTGGTCGAGAGCTCTCATTAGGCTGTTGCATAAGGGCTTCCTGCAACCCTTGTTTAGCTGGGCAGTCCCTACTAATATGGCCAGGCTGCCCACAGTTATAACAAGTTAAAGCCAAGTTGTTTTTGATTTATTGTTACCATTTTGCATTCCCTGCACAAATTGTGCATAAGTTTCTCCCTTCAAGGCGGCAGCTATTGCCATATCCTGCATAATGACAGGGTTAATATTAGCACATTGCCTGATATAATCAGTTAATTGTCCTGTTCTTCTAATCGGTCTAATCAAAGCTTGGCAAGTACTGTTAGCATTCTCAAAAGCCAACTATTTAATAAGGATATCTGCTGCTTCTGCATTAGAGATTACTCTAATTACTGCTGTTGTAAGTCTAGAGAGAAACTCCTCGTAAGTTTCATCTATTTTCTGCTTAAGATCAGATAGTGAGGTAGTCTGAGTAGAATTAATAGGTAACTTCTTCCAAGCCTCACTTGCACAAGAATTTACCTGGAGTAAAACTTCCTTGGGTAAGATTAGTTGACTGTCAACTAACTCATATAATCCTTTTCTTAACAACATATTGCTAGAAATATAAATGAAACTGATTTGGATCCCTCTGCTGGTTAACAGCCCTCTGGATCCTTACCTGATCTTCAAATTCAGTTTTCCATAGTAAATAGGCTCCCCCTGACAAACAGCTTTTAGCAAGTTGCCACCAATCTTGTGGTGTCATCCACCAAGTGGCAAATTGTTCCATAATAGTAATAGTATAAGGAGCCGTAGGACCATACTGAGTACAAGCCTCTTTAAGTTCCTTAATTAATTTATATGGTAGTGGCTCCCAGTGAGGTGCCTCGTTTACTGTGCTTTCTTCCATATAAATTACTGAAAAGCAAGAAGACAAAGTAAAATCTCCCTCTTTCTCAGCCTTTTTTCTGGCTCCCTGCATACCTTCATTAGCCGGAGACACATACCCTGGTGTGAATTTCGGTGTTTCCACCTTATTTCTAGTAAAGGGTATGGGAGAAGGTACCTTGGCAACATTACCAGGATTTTTTCACTTATGATAACCAATCACTTCCTCCTCCAACTCCATTTCCTCCTCAGGGAAAAATTCATCATCTAATGGAGGCACCAAGGCTACAGCCAACAAGGGAGTGTCTTTATTTTTGACCAGAATTTTAGAGAAATCGTGCTGTGGATTTAAAGCATCTTGGATAATATCCCATAAAGCTAAGGCATGCAAAATGCAAAAGGCAAGCCAATAGATTCCTCTATTGGACAATATGTTCAAAATACTAGTAGACATGTTCCTTTCTTTAGATTCACTCTGGCCCATGATTCTATCACAGCTCTTAAACTGCTCACCCTTCCTTGCTCTGCCTGTCTCTACAGAGGAGTCCATGGCACACTACAGAGGAGTCCTATCCATCCTGAAAAAGAAAAAGAAATCTTACCTTAAGACCCCAAGGTCAGGCGCCACTTGCCAGAGTCTAGCTCCAGCTGGGTTCAGGGTACCCCAAAGGTGGAGACAGAGCTGGTGATTGGGGGGAAGGAGGGAGGGAGGGAGGGAGGGGGGGGAGGGAGAGAGAGAGAGAGAGAGAGAGAGAGAGAGAGAGAGAGAGAGAGAGAGAGACTGGATTCCAGTCTAGTGCAGAAGCTGTTTATTGGGAATTACAACGGGCCTTTTATACACAGTCGGGTGTGTGAGGGCGTTCCCCACCCACCAGATGTTCTTTCAGGTATAATCCCATAACCTAATCCATGAAACCTTAATCCATGACTGCCTTTAAACCCTTTTTGTACTACCTATAAACTCTTTACATATTGCCTATAAACGCTTTTTGTACTAATACCAAGTTAAACAATTCTATAGAGACTTAAGTACTTACTTTACAAACTAAAGTGGCCCATCCCAGAATGTTTAGAATGTGGCCCAGTCCAAAGTTCACAGTGGGCTACCTGCAAATAACCCAGCCGCATTCTTTCAACAAAATGGTTGTCTTCTAAAACTATATTCTACAATTAACACCTTATTCAACTTCAATAAATCCTAAGATTGTGATCCAGAAGCCTGTGACCAATACTAAGGCTCTTAGATGTGACCCAAGTTTGAATTGTAAGTTGTGTGAAAGCCAAAACTGCAGTTTGTGGAAGAATGGGAGCAATGAGCTTCTAAAGTTAGCTTGTGTTCATCCTGATCTCAGAGTTTCTATGTTTTGAGCTCACAGGAGCTTAATCTGGTTAGTGCTGAGTAGAAAGGGGGAGGAAATGGGGTCAATAGCTCCTGAATGCATCCTAGTGGTCTCAGGATCAACGGCCCTTCCTGATCCCTAATGCTCAGTGGGCCTCCGTGGCCGGCTCCCAACAAGTTTTCATTGTTTTCATTTCATTTCATTTTCATTTTTAGCACAAATTTTTTAAAAGATGTTCATTTTTCTCAGAGTATATGGCAAAATCAGTACTCGCTTACTTTTTCTAGAAGCAGTAGAAATTGATGGACTTCTAAGGAAAAAATTTGGCAATAAACTTCACAGCTATGTTTTTTTAGAGTCTTAGAGTTAGGACACTTCTCACCTCTTCTGCAGTAATAGAAATTACAAAAAGAGCTAGAAGGGGGACATTGCCTTGCTAGAGACTGGTGTGGCCATGTGTTCTCTGAGCCATGGCTGCCCCCATGCTTCCTAGCTTTGGTTCCCTTCCCTCACCTTGGGGAGGTGAATCTTCTCTCTCCCTTCTCTTTCACTCTCTAATTTACTTTTAAATAAACTTTTCTTTTTTTGTAAACCTCAAAAAAAAAGAGCTAGATGGTATAAGATCATTATATCATAATCGCTCAAATTGGAAGTATGCAAGGATTACAATAGTAAAAGCATTTCTGTGCAATTTAGGCTACATATGTTGTACCCAATTCATAAATTTCTATTATGTAATGTGAAATACCATGTGTATGCTTTCTAACATTAAAATATATATGATATGTTATTAAAAGACAGGATTAATATGCATTCACTCTGATTATAGCTATGTTCACTCACTCATCTGAAAAAGGAGGTGGGGTTAGGAAAACATGATAAGGGTTGCTGAGTCAACCTTTGGGATTTATGAACTACTAGGATTTTCTCTTATTTTGCCAACATATATGCACACACATACACATGCACAATTTTATAATGTTAATATTTCTCTCAAATTTTAGTCTACTTTATTAAAAAACTTTTTATTAAAATTGATAGTAAAAAAAGAAATATAAATAAGCACACAAAAAAATACCTCAAAATCTTACATCTAAATAATTCTATATGTTGTCAATTCTTGATCTACAGCTTCTAACACCTTTCAATAATAAAAATAGTAGTAATAATAATTGACTTTTTATATAATTTACTTTGTGTCAAGCTGAAGTTCTTGGTATATATTAACTCATTAATTCCTCACAAAAAGCTTATAAAGTAGGTGCCATCACTATTCCCACCTTACAGATAAGAAAACAAAGTATAAATAAATAATCAGCTGAAGGTACACAACTAGGTACCTAGTAGAGTTAAAATTCCAAATTTTTTATCATTTTTATGTTATTATTCTTTCACATTCCAATTAACGATTGTACAGTAGAAGTTACTGAATAAGCAATGACTCATTTATCTACCCCATTGCTTTGGACTGTTTACAGTTTTCCAGTTTCCTGATAGTGTAAAATGGTGTCTATCTATGAATAATTTTTACACATGAGTGATCTGTTCTTTAGAATAAAATCCTAAAAGAAATATTACTGGAATGAAGAGTAGAAAATTTTTATGGTCTTTCTACTAAAACCTTCCTATATTTGGCAAAAGACATAAACCTACAGATTCAAGAAGTTAAGTAAATCCCAAACAGGTTAAATCCAAGAAATTGACATGAAGATGCGTCATAGTCAAACTCCTCAAAACAAAAAAGTATTTAAAAACAGGGAACTTCCAGCAAGATGGCAACAGGGCAGCCTAGTCTATGAGACCCTCTGCAAAGGAGAATACAGAGGGTCTCTGGCTCTCTCCCCAGGGGCTGCAGATCCCAATGTCAGCATCCTGCTCTTCACACAGAGCTCAGCCGTCACCACCTCTGGGGCATCGGGGCCGTCTGGACAGCCACTGCAGCTGCAGACACAGCAGCAGCCTCTGGCACTGCCGGGGCCTCCGTGGCAGCCATAGCACATCGCGCCACCCATGCCTGAGGTGATCCACGACTTCAGTCCTTGAAGCCCCTGCAGGCAAGATCTGCTGGGATCGCTGCCACCTCTGATGCCACCTTGACATCCTGCCGGCCGTGGGTTTCCTCCCGTGTGCCCTAAGGCAGGCTTCCATCTCTGGCCTCTGCCCAGCTCCTGTCCGGCTCACCCCCTTTGGGGTGAGCAGCTGAGATAGCACCACCTGCTGGCAATTCAAGGTAACAACACAGAAACGGGAAAAAACAGACACAGGTCAGATTTGAGTGGTGAACTGAGGGTGATCTGAACTGTCCTTCACAGCAGGCCAGGGGCAACTGACCCGAACTGTGAACTAATTTACCAGCTTGAGAAGACAGCTAGAAATCAGAACTGAAAGGACATTGGACTCAAATGAAAAGTCTCAGAGTGTGCTCGATTGGTTCTGTTAGTTTAATGACTGGATTCTATTCCTATTGTTTTGTTCCCTTTTTTCCTCTTCCTTTTCTTCTCTTTTCTCCTCTCTGTAAACCATATCTTTGTATAGAGGAACAGCACACCAATAAGGTGGTTGGTTAGCTTGTATGTTAGCATCATTGTATTTTTTTTTTGTATGGAAGCTGGTTAGTCTGTAGCTGTGGTCTATTGTTTTTATCTGTTTCAGTTTAGGTCTCTCTCCATTTGTTCATACACTCGTTTGTTTCCCCCCTTACTCCTCTCTCTCTCTACCCCCCTCTACCTACCCCCCTATCTGCTCCATTCTATTCCCTCTGCTAACCTCATTTTATTTCAGGGAGTAAACCTGCAGCCCCACTGCATGGACAGATTCCAAGGCAGTGAGAAGTGGGTCTCAGATTATCCATACTCCTGTCAGCAAATACGAAGACCTGTAGATAGATTTTGAATCACAGCTCCCCCCTTAAGTAAATCTCAAAACTGCAAAAAGGACTGCCCCCAACCTACAGTGCAACTCCAGAATTGAACAAAGTAAGATGGCATACATAAGAAGAATAGGAGATTGAACAAACAGAAGTAAAAGGAATCCCTCTACCCCTGAATAATAGAATTAAAGAAGACGGTGATGTGGAGGGAAGGAAAAAGCAGAGAGGGGAAAAAACCACGACAAATGAAGAAATACCAAAAGCCAACTACCAGACATATAATAATTCGCTTAAACAAAACAGGTATAAAAGAAAAAATTCTAAAGGCTGTAAGAGAAAAAGGTCAGACTACGTACCGGAAGACCAATTAGAATAGCAGCAGATTTATCTACAGAAACCCTCCAGGCTAGGAGAGCTTGGAGCCCTATCTTCAAAGTTCTAAAAGATAAACAATTTCAACCAAGAATTACCTACCCAGCCAAGCTAAGCTTCATCAGTGAGGGAGAATTGAAATCTTTCCCAGATATCCAATCCCTAAGAACCTACGCTGCCACCAGACCACCTCTACAAGATACACTTAAGAAAGTATTGAACACAGAAGAAAAGGAAAAAAGAACAACGTTCTTCACAAGAGTACAGGCAAAAGATTAAAAACACACATGATCCAACTCTAAAACCAAAGAAAGACAACACAAAAACAGGAAGAAGAACAACTCTGTAAGAACATTATGATAGGGATCAACTCTCACATTTCAATAATTAGTTTGAATGTGAACGGACTAAATGCACCACTGAAAAGACATAGAATGGCAAAATGGATAAAATATCACCAGGCAACAATCTATTGCCTTCAAGAGACTCACCACACTAGAAAGGACACTCACAGACTCAAAGTAAGAGGATGGGAAACAAATTTTCGGCGAATGGAACACAAAAGAAAGGAGGAGTCACGATCTTAATCTCAGACAAAATACCCTTTAAGCTATCAAAAATTTTAAAAGATACAGGAGGCCACTACATAATGATAGCAGGTTCAATCCATCAACAAGAAGTAGCCATCCTAAACATATATGCACTGAACATAGGAGCACCGACTTTCATAAAGCAGCTCCTAGGTAAACTAAAAAAAGACATCGATTTCAAAACCATCATAGCTGGGGACTTTAATACCCCACTCACAACCCTAGACAGATCATCAGGACAAAAAATCAGCAACGAGATCCGAAACCTCAATGTGACTCTTGATCAAATGGACTTAATTGATACCTACAGAACACTCCATCTGAAGACCACAGAATACACATTCTACTCATCACCGCATGGAACATACTCTAAGATCGACCACATACTTGGCTATAAATCGAGCATAAGCAAATTTAAAAGGACTGAAATTGTACCATGGATCTTCTTGGACCACAGTGGAATAAAAATAAACATTAACACCAACAAGGTCCCCCCAAAACCCACATAGACATGGACACTAAACAGTATGATGCTGAACAACTCCTGGGTCAATGATGAAATCAAAACAGAGATTAAAAGATACCTGGAAACAAATGAAAATGAAGAAACATCTTACCAAAATCTCTGGGATGCCATGAAAGCTGTAGTAAGAGGAGAACTTATATCTCTATAAACGCACATGAAGAAATGGAAGGATCACAAATTAACAGCCTAACAAGCCACCTAAGGAAGCTGGAAAAGCAAGACCACAAATACCCTAATTTCAGCAAAAAAATCCAGATCACCAAAATAAAAGCCCAAATACAGGACATAGAAGACAAAAAGATAATACAAAAAAATCAATGAAACAAAAGCTGGGTTCTTCGAAAGG
>NW_007001070.1:595477-613580 GCF_000164805.1 Carlito syrichta
ACACATCTCAAAAATCATCCATCATGACCAAGTAGCCTTCATCCCTGGGATGCAAAGCTGATTCAACATTCGTAAAACCATAAATGTTAATTAAATACATCAACAAATGTCAAAACAAAAACCAATGATTATATCATTAGATGCAGAAAAACCTTTTGATAAACTCCAGCACCCCTTCTTGATAAAAACCCTCAAACAGCTAGGCATACGGGAAACATACCTCAAAATAGTAAAAGCCATCTACAAGAAACCCACAGCCAGCATACTCCTAAACAGACAAAACCTGGAACCATTTCCCCTGAAAACTGGAATAAGACAAGGATGCCCACTCTCACCCCGCCTGTTCAATATAGTATTGGAAGTCCTGACTAGAGCAATCAGAGAAGAGAAGGCAGTCAGGGGTATCCAAATCGGAAAAGAGGAAGTCAAGCTATCTCTCTTCGCAGATGACATGATCATGTACCTTGAAAACCCAAGATTATCTGTCAAAAACCTACTTACACTGATAAAGGACTTTAGCAAATCTCAGGATATAAAATAAATGTGCAAAAGACAATCGCATTTCTTTACACCAATAATAAACAAACAGAAACCCAAATAAAAACCACAATTCCATTCATAATAGTCACCAAAAAAATGAAATACCTTTGCATCTTCCTAACCAGAAATATGAAAAGACCTTTACAATGAAAACTACAAAACACTGCTCAAAGACATCAAAGATGACACAAACAAGTGGAAAAATATCCCACGCTCATGGATTGGAAGAATCAACATTGTGAAGATGTCCATCTTACCTAAGGCAATCTACAGATTTAATGGAATACTCATCTAATTACCACTAACATTCTTCTCAGACCTAGAAAAAAACAACACAGGAATTCATATGAAAATACAAACGACCCAGAATAGTCAGAACAATCCTCAGCAAAAAAAAAACACAGCAGGTGGTATCACATTACCAGACTTCAAACTTTACTATAAAGCTACAATCATCAAAACAGCTTGGTATTGGTACAGGAACAGGCATATAGACCAATGGAATAGAATTGAGATTCCAGAAGCAAAACCTCAATTTCTCAACCAACTCATCTTCGACAAGGCCTCAACCACCTACCACTGGGGAGAGGAGAACCTATTCAGTAAATGGTGCTGGGGAAACTGGCTGACCACATGCAGAAGATTGAAACAGGACCCCTATCTATCTCCATACACAAAAATTAACTCTAAATGGATCAGAGACCTAAAAGTAAAACCTCAAACCATAAGAACCTTAGAAAATGAAGGACATACCCTCATGGAAATTGGAACTGGAATTCAATTCCTGAACAAAACCCGAAACCCACAGGCCATAAGAGAGAAGATAGACAAGTGGGACCTCATTAAACTGACAAGCTTCTGCAAAGCCAAAGAAGCCATTAAGAGAGCAGGGAGACAGCCTACAGACTGAGAAAAAGTATTTGCCAACTCCAGGTCTGACAAAGGCTTAACATCTTGGATCTACAAGGAACTCAAATGTGCTGAAAAGGAAAAAACAAACAACCCCATTATAAAATGGACAAAAGATATGAACAGACACTTCTCAAAGGAAGACATCCAAGCAGCCAACAGACACATGAAGAAATGTTCAACCTCACCAATCATCAGGGAGATGCAAATCAAAACCCCACTGAGATACCACCTAACTCCAGTCAGAATGGCAATTATCAATAACTCAAAAAATAACAGTTGCTGGAAAGGGTGTGGCTAAAAGGGAATACTTCTACACTGTTGGTGGGAGTGCAAACTAGTGCAACCTCTGTGGAAAACAGTATGGCCATTCCTAAAAGCTCTAAATATCGACCTCCCATATGACCCTGCAATCTCCCTACTGGGAATATACCCTGAAGAACTCAAATCACTCTATAGAAAAGATACCTGCACACATATGTTTATTACAGCATTGTTCACAATAGCAAGAACCTGGAATCAACCATGCTGCCCATCAAAAGAAGACTGGATTTAAAAAATGTGGTACATATACACAATGGAATACTACACAGCCATAAAAAAGAACAAAATCATGAATTTCACAGCAACCTGCATGGAACTTGAGTCTATAATACTGAGTGACCTCTCACAGAAACAAAGATATAAGTATCACAAGTTCTCACTCATATAGTGGACCTTGAATATGCAACGTAATACTATAAGAAAATGACTGACAGTGGTGGGAAACTATGTGGGGGGAGGGGAAGGGAAATGGGATTAATGGTAGTAAATATCTGTCTGGGGACGGGGATACACCTCTTATCAACAAGGGTGCCTGAACAAAGCATATTTGTTTACCTCACCCTTAACTGTACCCCACAATATCATAATAAAAAATATTGATTAAAAAAAAAAACATGAGAAGCAATACTTTCCCCATAGGAGAAATATTGTTCAAATGCTGAAAGAAAAGAAGTCTGCCCAGAATTCTATCTTGAATGAAAATACTCTTTCAGGAGTAAAGAAGAATCAAGCCATTCTCAGATGACAGAATAGTAAGATAATTTTTCAACAACACAGCAGACTTGTCCTAAAAGAATAGCTAAATGACGTTTTCTAAACAGAAAGGAAACATTAAAAATAGGAATCTTGGCACTTCTGAAGGGAAGAAAGAATTTAGTAAGCAAATAAGTGAATAAACACAATAGACATTTCTTTTCTTGAGTTTATTAAATCACGTTAGTGAAAACAAAAATTAAACTATTGTCTGATATGATTCGAAATTTATATAGAGAAGATATTTAGAATAATTACATTATAAACAAATGTGAATAAAGAGATGGTAAAGGAAGTAGGATTTCAGCATTCATTTGCACTAGTAAAATAATGGTGTCAGTACACTGGAATAATTTATGCTTATGTAGTATATAATAAAATACCTAGAGTAATTACTAAAAAGCTATATATGTATTTTTCAATACTATACATTACTTAAAAATAAATTCTAAAAACAGTTCCAGTAACCCAAAGAATGTCAGGAAAAGGAAAACAGGAGGAAAAAAACAACACGAACAAATAATAGCAAAAAATGTAATGGCAGACTTAAGCCCTAGTAGATCAATAGTTATATTAAATTTAAATAGTCTGAATACACCAATTAAAAGACATAGATAGACAGAGTAGATTTAAAAATATAACCCATCTGTGTGCTTTCTAGAAGAAATTCACTTTGCACATAGTTATATAGGAATGTTAGCAGTAAAAGAACAGGGAAAATATATCATGCAAACATTAATCAAAATAAAGAAGGCATGGCTATATAATACCAGATAATGTAAACTTCAGACCGAAGAAAATGACTAGAGAAAATGAGATGCATTATAAAATGATAAAAGGGTCAATCCATCAAGAAGACATTGCAATCCTTAATATGTACGCACGAAACAGCAAAGCAATATATGAAGAAAATACTGATAGAACATAAAGAAGAAAAGGCAAATTCAGAATTATACTTGGAGACTTCAATGCATCTTTTGCAACAATTGATAGAACAGCTAGACAAATAATCAGCAAGAATGCAGAAGAACACAACACCATCAACCAACTGGATCTAGTCACACATTTATAGCACATACAGAACAGAAAAATACACAATGTTTTCAAGTGCCCACAAAACATATACCAAGATAGACTATATTCTGGGCCGTTTTAAATCTCAACAAATTTAGAAGAATGGAAATCATACAAAGTGTGTTTTCCAACTATAGTGAAATCATACTTGAAGATAATAACTGAAAGACACTCTCCAAACACCTGGAAACTAAACAATAGATTTCTAAATAATCTATGGGGCAAAGAAAGACTTTAAAAACACATTGAACTGAAAATAAAAATACAGTATATGAAAATTTGTGGGACATAGCTATAGCAGTGCTAAGAGAACAATTTGCAGCACTAAATGCATATAATTTTTAAAAAGAATCATCTCAAATCAGGAATCTAAACTCCTACCTCAAGAACTTGAAAAGGAAGAAGGAGGAGGAGGACGAGGAGGAGGAGAAGAAGAAGAAAGTACAAAATAAACCAAAAGAGTAGAGGGAAGAAAATAATAAAGAACAAAAATCAATTAAATGGAAAACAAACCAAAAAATAGGCAAAAAGAATAAAAGTGGGTTTTGTAGTTTTCAGAATACAATTCCAAACATGTTTTGATAGATTTATACCAAAAGGTCAGATATGTGTGAGATAGGTCTCTGCCAGCAAGATCTCACAAGTAAGCAAATAATCACAAAGCTGTGATGAGGAATGAGACCAAAATAGGCTAATGTGATGTAAAAGAATTGTGATGATCCAACTCCCTCTCCAAATCAAGATGAATACAAATCAAGATCAAAATTAGGGAAGGGTTCTGCCCACATGGCATACACCCTAAAGAATTTCCGCTGAATATGTTGAAAGTTGGAATGGCTTAAATAATTTCACAATGGGCAATGGCCTGGCACATTTGTAGAGATCATCATGGAAAGACTCAGGCACACCATAGGCCAAAGGAATCAACTTTTCCAGTGTGGTGCATTGGGGTACACAAGGGAAGCAAAAGAAAGAAGGGGTAGGGCTGTGCGTCTCTCTCTCTCTCTCTCTCTTTCTCTCTCTCTCTCTCTCTCTCTCTCTCTCTCTCTCTCTATGGGAACCTCATGTTTGAGAGCACTGGTAATGACAGCACACTGTTTCTGAGGTCATCAGCCAGGGGCTCAACACTGCACCTGGAAGTTATCACAAGTTCTTTTTTTTTTTTTCTGAGTGTTTGTTCTACCCATATTTTAATGGTAAATTTGATGAATGTTTACTTTAGAAAATATTATGAAAGACGTAATTTGTTTTAGTAAAAGAATAAAAACAACACAAAAGCAGTGTGCAGCATTCAAATCCAAACAAAAACTTAACTGCAACCAATGCTTTTTTAAAAAAAAAGAAGTTGAGAAATTCTGAAAATAAGCTTCCTATTTTTGAAGTGCCAGGTGGTGGTGGAGAAACTTAGGAATGCAGGGCCCCCTCCTCCCTTCATTTCCAAAGGGGGAAGAACAGAGAAAGCCTCTACTCCTTACTGGGTAGTGCAGGTAGCCACTCAGGGAAGACACTAGTGGTACTATGACCAGTGCCCAGTGTCACACTCGTTCACCACTCCATGCTGCCCTAGACCCTCACTGCGGGAGATTAGGGTTCAGGGTCTTTGTTGAGCCACCCAGAGCCACTCTGTCATGGCACAGCTGACAATTTCAGGTTTACCAAACACAGTAAAGCTCTCTTTGCCAACTGCTGTCAATCATTTGAGCCTGATTATACTCCCTGGATATCGTTTATACCCATCTTATAGTTCTACTATGTGGCCTATCATTGGATAAAGTGACATAGTGTCATCTCCATCCTACAAAACACAAACTGAGACTCAGACAGAAAAATAGTTGGTCCCACATTGTGTTCTTTTTCAGCTAGGTCACTGCTTAGATTTTCAAGGCATAATTAATTAGTCAATTGTAAAAAAAAATCAGGCATTAATACATTGGGGTTTATTTAAGAAATAATACATAAAATGGTAAGTGTATATGTACATTATTTATATTTCTTCTGAAGTTTAGAATATTTGCAAAATGAAAAATTGTCCGACTTTGATGTCCCTGTGACGATCACAATGCATTCTCTCTTTTGGGAAAATAATTCTATTTCAAGAGGAAATGGACATATTGTACTGTGATTCCTTCAAGGGATGGTTTAGCAAGGCATGGCAAGTTACTATAAGACTGTGCCATTCAGACTTTGGTGGTAAATTTTATGAAACTTGAGAAGGGAACATCAACAGCCTTCTCTCAATCTTTTTTCCTCCTGCTCCTGTCAAAATATCACAAAACTCAACAGGAAAAGAGAAAGAAAACTAGCCCATATCAACCTTTATCTTCCCTTGAAAACCTTTAGGTTTTCTATCTAAAATAAGAATGTACTAAAAATGTCCTTCATATGAATGAATCCGTTTGGTGGTTGTAGGTCCTAGAAGCGTAACTGTGCCCAAACCATATATATAGTCAAGAGACCCTTTCCCAATGCCTACACTCTGTTGCCTCTGAAAGACTTAACAAAAAGCAGAAAAGTTAACTGTGCTGTATATACAATCAGAGAGTGGAGAATTCAACTTTCTTCTTCATTCTTGTACCATTAAATCCCTAGATCAACAAACTAAAGTGTTGAATTTTTTTAAAAATAAGACTTAAAGAATCAGTGTGGTAAAGAAAGATTTGGAGCAAGGATTTGATGTCTAGGTCAGTTATTGACAAGTTAGTCTTGGAAACTGTCTTTAACCCTTAAAATCTATCCTACCTGCCTTCCAAAAGTGTGACAACTAAACATGGAAAAAGAAACAAGTTTTATGTGTTTATTTTAGGAAAGAGATGCAAGTAAATATGGTTTTCATGGTAGACATTTATGATTTATACAAAGAGTAGTTAGCCAATAAAGAAGAAATTCAGGGGTAAAAAAAAATAGCAAGAAAACATAGCAGAAACAAGAGGCAAGAGCTGTCATAGTCAGTGTGAAAAGACTTTCAGATGAAAAAACACACACATACACAACTATATACTTGTTAAATAATAAATTTCTCCCAAAAAGTAAAACTTAACATTATAGTTTGAATTTAGTGCTGGCTCTTCTTTTCTAACCCTGCACTTAACAACAGGGCAAATAGGAAATGCTATAAATTCGTGATTGTTTAAAAGGATAAGTATGTATTAAATAAAAAATAAAATAAAAATAAATCTGTGATTGCTTCCCTCAATTGACCTGTGGCCTTCCACGTTCTCTGCCCACACTATCCTGATCCAACATCTGATCATCTTTTATGAGTACTTCAGAACTTCTCCACCCTCATCCAACCTGAACTGGTGTGATGGTTAGTTTTATGTATGGTCTTGGCTAGACCGTGGGGCTCAGATATGTGGTCAAACATATCAGGATGATGTGGTGAAAGTATTCTTTAGATGAGATTAACATTTACAATTAGTAGACTTTGAGTAAAGCAGATTACATTTCATAATGTGGGCAGGTTTTATCCAATTCAATTCGTTTAAGGTCTTAAGTAAAAAGGCTGAGGTCCCCAGAGGAAGAGAGAATTCTTCCAGAAAACTGGCTTTCAGACTCTAGCTGCCACACCAGTTCTTCCTTCGGTCTTTGGCCTACCAGTTGCAGCCTACCTTGCAGATTTTGGACTTGCCAACTTCCAAAATTATGTGAGTCACTTCCACACTCATATTGGAGCATCCAAAACTCCCCATTATTATGGTTTTCTGCTTTTCTCTCTGGATCCTCTTCTCAGAGTGCTTTGAGGTATTCTCCTTCCCAATCCAACCTCAGAGAAATTCTTTTCTTTTCTTTTCTTTTTGAGTTGGAGTCTCACTCTGTCACCCAGACTGGAGTGCAGTGGCCGCTCCCGCCCACCGCAGCCTCGACCTGCTGGGCTCCGGCGATCCTTCTGCCTCAGCCTTCCAAGTAGCTGGAACTACAGGCACGTGCTACCATGCCCGGCTAATTTTTTTTTTATTTGTTGTAGAGATGAGGTCTCGCCAAGTTGCCCAGGTGGGTCTCGAACCCACGGGCTCAGGCAATCCACTCGCCTCAGCCTCCCAAAGGTGCCTGATTACAGGCTGAGCCACCGAGCCCAGCGAGAAATTCTTTTCAATGCTGGAATTCTGGATCAGGTCTACTCTCTCCCCAAGGAACTTCATCAAGGAGCATGGTATCAACCACAACCCACATGCAGCTGGTTCTAGTCCAGATTTCTCTGAGGTTCAGATTTATGTAGGCAACTGTTTTTCACATCTTTACCAGGATACTCAAATGTTGTAATTTTATTTTGTCAGATGAGAGATGGGAAGAAGGGAGCTAGCATTCATAAAAGCCTGCTGGGTGACATTTTGCTTCACGTTTGTGCACAAGGGTTACCTCTTATTTATAGCTGCAATCTGAAGGCCAGTGAGGTCCTTTTCTAGCTTTGACAATGCTTCCTTTGGTAAACCTCCAGCTCACAGAGAACCATAGCTCAGCCAAGTGTAAACTGGTAGTGAGTACCAAGTTCAACCATCTCATGTACCTCCACAAGTGTATGTTTGCCTTAGATATCTGTAGTATTGAAAACTGCCTCTGTTCTGGTCATGGTAAAAGTTTCAGTTAGATGTTTCAGCTGGCAGTCCCAACAACTGGAAGTCTCAGGCTGACTTTACTTTTGTATGCAGCATCTCACAAATTAGTCAGATTATACTCAGTGTAGACTTGGCTACACTGTATTATAAAAAAATTTGTCAACGTTCTGGTGAATGGTCAGCATCTTTTGATGGTTGCCTGCATTCTATGTCATTTAATGGGATTCAGGAAGAATTCATTCATAGGATTCATATGTTATCTTGAACTAGAAGTTGAAATTTGATTTCTAAATATTCTGTTCACGATGACATTCTCTGAGCCAATAATTCTTCCAAATCTTCCAACCCCAGATACTTTTGAGGGTTTATATTTTGCTTAACTCGGGGACGTACTTTTTTGTTGTTGTTGTTGTTGTTGTTGTTGTTGTTGTTGTTGTTTTGAGTTGGAGTCTCACTCTGTCACCCAGACTGGAGTGCAGTGGCCGCTCCTGGCCACCGCAGCCTCGACCTGCTGGGCTCCGGCGATCCTTCCGTCTCAGCCTTCCAAGTAGCAGGAACTACAGGCACGCACTACCACATCCGGCTAATTTTTTTTAATTTATTGTAGAGATGAGGTCTCGCCTGCCCAGGCGGGTCTCGAACCCGCGAGCTCAGGCAATCCACTCACCTCAGCCTCCCAAAGGCGCAGGATTACAGGCTGAGCCACCGAGCCCAGCTTGGACGTACTTATAATGAGGAGCATTGGTGCCTAGAAAAGCACTGGGCACAGAGCACTTAACAAATGTTTTGAGCAAAAAAAAGGGGGAAACCAATGGCTTTTGGCTTTAAATTTTTTCTGTAGTAGACAAAGCACAATAGCCCAATGGCTCTCACTTAGTGTTCAATCTTCTGCTACAATCCACCAATCTAGGCCTGTGATTTCTGCTGCCTGTATCTCCTTTTTACCTTCTGCCCTTAACTTCCCAAAGCATCTTCATGTTGGAAGGAACAAAGGACATGTAAGATGGGGAGTTCTTTTGTATGTGAACAGATATGAGATTATCTGGTCTGGGCAGATGAAGAATCCTGATTGTGAGAGGTAGCAGCAGTGATGAATGTCTGTTGAGTCCCACGTAAAAAGCCCAGTAACTAACTGAGCGAGTGCACAGTCATAAACAGTAAGCCTTTACCTTATGCTTTTGGACAACCTCGCTTTCTTAGATAGCTCATGAAGGTGAACCAGATTCCCCAAGAGTGATACTGGTTTTTTGTTTCCACACGTAATGTGAAAACAGTTTTTGCTCTTATCTACAGCTTTCTTTTTTTTTTTCTTTTTCTTTTTTTTTTTTGAGTCGGAGTCTCACTCTGTTCCCCGGGCTGGAGTGCAGTAGCATGCTCACGGCCACTCCAACCTTGACCTCTTGGTCCCAGGCGAAACTTCTGCCTCAGCCTTCCAAATAACTGGAACCACAAGCACACGCTGCCATGCCTGGCTAATTTTTTTATTTATTGTATAGTTGCCCAAGCTGGTCTTGAACCTGTAGGCTCAAGCAATCTTCTCACCTCAGCCTCCCAAAGTGCTGGGATTATAGGCGTGAGCCACTGAGCCCAGTCTACTACAGTTTTCAAGTCTCTTTCCTCTCTAAGAAAAGGATTTTATTTTTATTATCATTTATTTATAGTCTTGTTTTTAGATTAAAAACAAAAGCTTTAAACCGGGCTTGGTGGCTCAGCCTGTAATCCCAGCACTTTGGGAGGCCGAGGTGAGTGGATTCCCTGAGGCTGTGGGTTTGAGACCAGCCCGGGGACCTTGGAGAGACCTCGTCTCTACAATAAATGAAGAAAAGAAAAATTATCTGGGCATGGTAGCTTGCACCTCTAGTTCCAGCTACTTGGAAGGCTGAGGCAGAAGGACTGCCAGAGTCCAGCAGATTGATGCTGGGGTGGCTGTGAGTGTGCCACTGCACTTCAGCCTGGGTGACGAAGTGAGACTCTCAGTTATTGAGAAGGAGGCTGTCTCAGATGGAGGCCTCTTTAAAAACAAAGAAACAGTATCTTTGTAGTAAATTTTGAAACCAGAAGTATGACTCCTCCAACTTTGTTATTCCATAGTATGCTGAATGCTGTAATGTACTGTAGATTCAATAAAGTCTGACTTATCAGACTTCATAGGCCGGGTTTCAGTGGAACCCTGAATAAAGATTCTTTGATTTTAGACTTCTTAGCTTTGTTGGGGGGGTTGGGGAGTGGAGGGAGTTTGTCTTATTTATTACTTTTTTTAAACTGTCACCTTCACAAAGGCAAAGAAAAGATTCTATTTAAAGCTTTGCTACTAAAAATATCATTTGCAGAACAGCAGCATCAGGATCATCTGGAGTTTGTTACAAATGCTACTCTTGGGCCCACCCCAGAGATGCTGAATCAGAATTTCTCTTTTTTTATTATTAGAAAATATAGTTTATTTAGAAAGTAAATTAGAAAGAGAGAGAATAAAAGATGAGATTCATCTCTTCCCCAAGGTAGGGAAGGGGGCCAAAGCCAGGAAGCATGGCAACAGCCATAGCTCAAAAAGCATATGGCCACACTAAAATCTAGTAAGGCAATGGTGGGAATGGTCTGGCAATGAGCTTGCTACTCTGTTTCAAGAAGAGAAAGTAAGTTCAACAAGATTAAGTTTCTAGATTTTCCATATCACTGTGGAGTTGAAAGATATCCCAAATGCATTGGAAAACATTGCCATCAACTTTGGAAATAATTCATGTTATTTGAATGGCCTGGCAATGGCAGTGGCAATGGCCTAGCAATGGCCTGGCAGTAGCCTGAATGTCTCTTTTAATAAGAACTTCAAGTGGTTCACACTCACATTAAAATTGGGGGAAAAGCTGGGCTCGGTGGCTCAGTCTGTAATCCCGCGCCTTGGGAGGCTGAGGTGAGTGGATTGCCTGAGCCCGCGGGTTCGAGACCCGCCTGGGCGGTGAGACCTCATCTGTACAATAAATCAAAAATTAACTGGGCATGGTAGCGTGCGCCTGTAGTTCCAGCTACTCGGAAGGCTGAGGAGGAAGGATAGCCAGAGCCCAGCAGATCGAGGCTGCGGTGGCCGGGAGCGGCCACTGCACTCCACGCTAGGTGACAGAGTGAGACTCAAAAAAAAAAAAAAAAATTGGGGGAAAAAAACAAAAAACTCTGATTTAAAACATTGGACATAATCTGGGTTTCTATATCCGATGACTGTAAAATGAGGATAAAAATCAATCATGTCTATTACAGGACATTGTGAAATACAAATAATATAGGAAAAGTAGAAGTGTTACCCAGACAAAGAGTATTAATATCAGTCAATGGATTAAGATTAAGTGAAATGTGCATAGTGCTTGGCAAAATGTAAGATACAATCACAGAATTAATAATTTATTTATTCAATAAATGTTTATTAAGTTCTTATTAGATGCCAGGCACTGATACCACCCCTGAGAGGTAATAACTATGCAAGAGGTCCATAGCCAGAGGAATTAGTCAGGGTGTTTAGAAGCCAGATTCTGTGATCCAGACCCTTTCACATATTCTGTAATCAGGAAATCATAAAATGTTCTTAGAGCCTAGTAAAAGTGACTTTGAGTATATCCTGAGTCATAGATTTCCCTTCCCTTCTCACTGTTGGAAAATCTCATTTACATATAACTCTACTACAGTGATTC
Source organism: Carlito syrichta (assembly GCF_000164805.1). Lineage (NCBI taxonomy): Eukaryota > Metazoa > Chordata > Mammalia > Primates > Tarsiidae > Carlito > Carlito syrichta. The sequence goes on from NW_007001070.1 coordinate 607,308, forward strand.
AGAGTCAATCAAGTATCAATAACGCAAACTAGCACAAAATGCTTGGGAAATAAAATATCTATTGTCCCTTGACACTTTCTCTACTCCTGTGATGCATGATGTGACTAAAATCCATGTGGCAGAGACATAACCTTGGTAAATAAGCACCTTCATAGAGCATCAGGTCTGCAAGCAATGCAACACTAAGACGAACTGAGTAGACTCAGTGGTTGGAAATGACATGCAGAAGAAAAGAAATGCCCAATTATTGTGAAGGAGGCTGTCTCAGATGGAGGCCTCTTCATTGAATTATAGTCTTCAAAAAAGCTGAAAGAATCTGAGAGAAGGCCAAGTCCAAGGGACATCAGCACAAAAGCAGGGAAAAGAAAGGTAAGAAAGAGCACTGCCAGTAATCTTTGTTGAAGGTGGAAGAGAAGAGCACGTAGTCAGCTCAGACTAGTTAGTCCACACACTGTCATCTGAACTTGCTACTCTGTTTCTACCCCTTCGTTTACAGAAGAGAAAGTAAGTTCAACAAGATTAAGTTTCTAGGTTTTCCATATCACTGTGGAGTTGAAAGATATCCCAAATGCATTGGAAAATTTGCCATCAACTTTGGAAATAATTCATGTTAATAAAAACATATTAGGTGGAACCTGCAGCCAGGGAAAACAAGAATACTATGATGAGGATGGTCAAGGTGTCACAAGGTGGTTTCTGCAGAAATTGACAAGTCAGTTTTAAAATTCATATAAATGCAGAAGAACCAAAACAATCTTGAAAAAGAAGAACAAAGTTGAAGGATTCACACTTTCCAATCTCAAAACTTACTACAAAGTTATACCAATCAAGTTTGTGAGTTGCTGGCATAGAATAGACATATAGATCAACAGAATAGAATTGACAGTCTAGAAATAAAACCTCATATGGGCAATTGATTTTTTATAAGGATACTTAGACATTTCAATGAGAAAAGAATAGTCTTTTCAAAAAATTGTTCTGGTACAACTGAATATTCACATGCAAAAGGATGAAATTAGACCCCTATGTGGGAGTACAAGTTAGTACAACCTCTATAGAAAACAATGTAGGGATTTCTAAAAGATCTAAAAATCAACTTTTCATATGACCGAGCAATTCTCCTTCTGGAAATATACCTGGAGGAACTCAAATCATTCTACCAAAAAGATACCTGCACACACATGTTTATTGCAGCACTATTCACAATAGGAAAAACATGGAACCAACCATGCTCTCCATCAAAAGTGGACTGGATAAAAAAATGTGGTACATATGCATGATGAAACACTACACAGCCAAAAAAGAAGAACAAAAATATGTATGGACTTCACAGCAACCTGGATGGATTTAGAGACTATCATGTGATCTATCACAGAAACAAAGAACTGAGTACCACATGTTCTCACTCATAAGTGGATCCTGAACGTTATCATGCGACTACATGAAAGGGATTGGCAGTAGTGGGACACTGCTGGAGTTGGGGGAACATAGCATCAATAAGGGTACCTGATCCCAAACCAGGCCAAGTGGAAAGATGGAAGGCCCAAACTTCACCTGTACAATATCCACTTATGTACCTAATCCTGAATTATACCACACATCTTTAAAATTAAAAAAGTAAATTAATTAATAAAAAATTCTGGAGAAAACATTGGACCCTTAATGCATATGGATTAACTCAAAATAGATTATAGACCCAAACATCAGAGCTAAAACTATATCTCTTAGAAGAAAACATAGGAGTAAATCTTCATAATCTTGGGTTGGGCAAATGTTTCTTAGTTACTCTACCAGAAGCACAAATAACAAAAGAATGAATAGATAAATCACATTACATCAAAATTAACATGTGTTTAACAGTGATTTCCAAACTCCAGACTAACTGCATCATAATATTCTGAGTGGGAAAAAGGCAGGTTGTATGTAAATATAGAATACCAAGCAACATCCTCAGAAGATATGGAAAACTATACTTTCAAAAAGCTCCCCAAATAATATTGATGCTAATATATACCTGCAGTTGGAAATTCCTAATCTAGAAATTTAAACAAAGCATATAAAATAGAATGGGAGAAAAATATAGGTGTATATCTTCTTATCTCAGCATGAGGAGACATTTTCAATACATAAAAGCATAAAGGCAAAGAAATAAGCTTATTTATTGATTCATTGATTCATTAAACTTTAACATATGTATCGAGACTACCAGACATATGCATTTTTGGCTACATGAAATGTTTGAACTTCTGTATATCAAAAGTCATCATATGCAAACAAACTAGAAAAAACTATTTTCAATGTGTATAAGAAATAAAGATAATATCCTTAATAATACCTTGTCCCATTTACTAAAAAAAGGTAGGCCGGGCACGGTGGCTCAAGCCTATAATCCCAGCACTTTGGGAGGCCGAGGCAAGAGGATTGCCTGAGCCCAGAGGTTCAAGACCAGAATGGGCAACTTGGTGAGATCTCATCTCCACAATATATCCAGAAAAATTAGCCAGGTGTTGTAGCTCATGCCTGTAGTTTCAGCTGCTTGGAAGGCTGAGGCAAAAGGATCGTCTAAGCCCAGCAGGTTGATGCTGAGGTGGCCGTGAGTGTGCCACTGTATTCCAGTCTGGGAGACAGAGTGAGACTCTGACTCAAAAAAAAAAAAAAGAAAAGGTAAATAGTAAAATAAAAAATAGGAAATTAACCAGCCTGGGCAACATAATGAAGAATAAGAAAAGAAAATAAATAAAATAAAATAATAGGAAAGCGGCATAGCCCACAAAAAAATAAATTTCTGAAATTAAATAGCAAATATGTTAAAAAAAAAAGTATTTGACTTCTCTAATAGTCATTGAAATAGAGACTACTTGAATAGTCTTTACTTGGAAAAAATACTATGTGTGCCTATTAAGATTTTAAATACAAAAACAAATGGAAAAGCACACCAGGTTGACAAGGATGCTGGTAAAGAAGAGCTTTCTTGCATGTTCTTGGTGGTTGAAATTGCCACAAATATGACTCTCATTCTTCTTGTCTCCCTGCTTTCATCAGGTAATGCTATGGTAACAAACAACCCCTAAGTCTCAGTGGCTTAAAACAATAATAGTTGATTTTCCACTCATGATATGTTTTGGCTGAGAGCTGGCTGGGGCCTTGCTCCAAGTGCTTTTTCTTTCTGGGCTTCAGATTGCTAATAGGGATATATGAGGAGGAACCAAAAAATAAAATAAAATTGATTTATAAAAAATTGTGAGCCGGGCTCGGTGGCTCAGCCTGTAATCCCGCGCCTTTGGGAGGCTGAGGTGAGTGGATTGCCTGACCCGCCTGGGCAGCGAGACCTCATCTCTACAATAAATCAAAAAGTCAGCCGGGTGAGGTAGCGTATGCCTGTAATTCCGGCTACTCAGAAGGCTGAGGCGGAAGGATCGCCGGAGCCCAGCAGGTCGAGGCTGCAGTGACCGCGAGCGACCACTGCACTCCAGTCTGGGCGACAGAGTGAGACTCCAACTCAAAAAAAAAAAATTGTGTATTTATTCTTACACATTTAAACTTTAGACACCGTCAGGTACTCTCTGTTTGATGCGATACGCCTATTGAGATACTTTTTCCGCTGCTCAAAACAGTTTCTGAACTTGTCAATTTTGATGTCTTTTATTGCTTCTGCCATTTTCACCTCTTCCACACTGGCAAAACATCTCCCTTTAAGAACTCTTTTCATCAGGGAAATAAAAAAAGTCATTTAGGGTGAGATCAAGTAAATAGGGAGGGTGGGGCATGAAGTCACACCATTTCTGGCCAAAACTGCTGAACACTCATCGCAGTATGGGCAGTCATAAATCATCCAACATAAAATGGAAAAATGTATTAAAGAATCTCAACAACAACAAAAAATTCACTGAACACTAACATAGCCTCTCACAACAATGCCAGCTGGTACACTGATGCCAATGGGTTCCTAGAACACTCACCTAGCAGGAGAAGCCTGTACTACAAGGGGCCAGCCCTCCAAAAAATAATCCTGGTTTTTTGGGAGTCTCTCTCATAAAAGACATCAAAATTGAGGAGTTAAAAAACTATTTTGTGCAGTGGAAAAAGTGCCTCAATAGGTGTATGGTATCAAAGAGTATTTTGAAGGTGACACGTTTAAACATGTAAGAATAAATACACAAATGTTTAGAAATAAATTCCAGGGTTTTTTCAGTCCCCCACCCCTTGTAGAGTATTGGAAGGTGCACAGGTCATTTTAAGTATTCAGCATTCTCATTCTCTTTAATTCATTCTAGTATCTCTATAGTACTCTCTCAAAAATGTAGTTTTTTATCATTTATAAAAAGCTTTTTATCATTTGATTCAATCAACAACACATGTATGTGACACCTGCAATTCTTTTTGAAACATGCCAAGGCATTTCTCAACTCTATATTGTGTGAATTATAAATGAAAATCAATTGCATCTCCCAATCACACAAATCCTGAAATTTCTAGACCCTTGGAATTCCTTTTCAATTCAGCTTGCTTATTGGCCAATTCTTTTCTGAGCTCACCTCATTCCTTCAGAACATTTCCAATAACAACCAATTCATACTTAAACATTCGATTTTCCTCTTTTTTTTTTTCACTCTGTCGCCCAGACTGGAGTGCAGTGGCCGCTCCTGGCCACCGCAGCCTCGACCAGCTGGGCTCCGGCAATCCTTCAGCCTCAGCCTTCCAAGTAGCTGGAACTACAGGCACGCGCTACCACGCCCAGCTAATTTTTTGATTTATTGTAGAGATGAGGTCTCACCAAGTTGCCCAGGCGGGTCTTGAACCCACTGGCTCAGGTTTCCTCTTTCTTATAAAGCCACTAGTTCATTAGTTTCATCACTGCCACATATTTTAGATTTTGTTGCTGTTTTTGTCGTTGTTAGATAGCACCTCTTCACAGCACCGATTTCCATACTAAGTTTTGCCACTGTAATAAACCCCAGTGACTTTCAACAACAAGAGTTTATTTCTCACTTGTCCACATGTTCACTGCAGACCAGTCACGCTGAGCTCTTTGTAGTTTCTTTATTCGGGGACCCAGGCCGAAGGAGCAGCCTCTATCTGAGACATGATGTTCTCATGGCAGATAGAAAAGAGTGATGGCAGAAGCAGTAATGGCTTTCAAAGCTTTTGCTAAGAAAGGGCACATGTCTTTTAGGCTCAGGTTCCTTTGGCCAAAGCAAGTCACATGGCCAAGCCTTTCTCCACAAGAGGTAAGATCTTCCCCTAGGAAAAGTACCAGGATCCCCCATAGGGAGGGACCAGGGGTGAAGAGGAGATAATAAAATATCTCAGATAGGTAATACAGCATTCTCTACCCCTGTCCCAAAATGGTGAGAATACAGTTAGTAAAAGGAGCTCATAAAATTCCTGGAACATGGGAGTTACTCGATGAATAATAGTTTATTTCCCTTTTCATTTTCCTCCCTCTTCCTTCATAACACAAGATTTTAGTATTCTGTGATTTTGCTGATAGCATCTGCAACCAGTGAATGAGAAAAATGAAATGAAAAAAGATAATAAAAATAATCATCAGCGTGTTTCTTAATTTCCACATGGAAGACATGTAGGAAATGATCCTGATTACAACCTAATTTTGTTATCATTGTCTTATGAAATTTATAGAATAGCCTTCTCCTCTGTATCCCTTCAACAAATTCAATAAATATATGTTGTGTGCCTGTTTTATAGTCAGCATGACAATTTAGGGAAACAGGTATTATTAGGGTTTTCTTTGGCCATTATTGCTAACAGTCAAATATACTGTCTGCGTTTAAAATATCTTACCCTGAACTGATCTGTACCAGCAAAGAATGAATTTCAAGACTGACATCTCAGCCATCATTTGCTTTATTTCCTGAATTGCTTCCTTTGAGTCACTGACTATGCATGATCCACCATCATGCCATGACCAAAATAACTGGAGTTCTGTGACTGTTTTCTCTGTAAATACATCTGTAGAGCTACCAGTAAAAATAGTCAGAAAATAAACTTAGCCAGGCTCAGTGGCTCAGCCTGCAATCCTAGCACTTTTGGAGGCCAAGGCGAGTGGATTGCCGAGCCCGCGGGTTCCAGACCAGTCTGGGCAATTTGGCAAAACTTTTTCTCTACAATAAATAAAAAAATTAAGCCAGGCTCGGTGGCTCAGCCTATAATCCTGCGCCTTTGGGAGGCTGAGGTGAGTGGATTACCTGAGTCCGTGGGTTCAAGACCCGCCTGGGCAACTTGGTGAGACCTCATCTCTACATAAATCAAAAA
>NW_007001070.1:613810-618233 GCF_000164805.1 Carlito syrichta
CCACTGCACTCCAGTCTGGGCAGCAGAGTGAGACTCCAACTCAAAAAAAAAAAAAAATTAGCCAGGCATAGTAGCACATGCCTGTAGTTCTGGCTACTTGGAAGGCTGAGGCAGAAGGATCACCTCAGCAGGTTGACACTGAGCTGGCAGTGAGCGTGTCAAGGCACTCCAGCCTGGACTGGAGACTCCAACTCAAAAAAAAAAAAGAAAAGAAACTCATAAAGTAAAATATTTTCCAAGGCAATGTTATTCGCCAAAGTATTCAAAATTTTTCCCTATTACTGAGCTTGGACAGCATCTTTATAAAGTGACAAGCCATTAATCTATTTCTTCCTTCTTTCTTCTACCATGTTATTCAACCAGAGGATGTAATCATGGGTAATTCAAGCAGGTCAGCATTATCCATTTATTTTCCCCATCTCCTAAAAATAATTATTTAAAGAAAATAAGATGTTCCTTCATAATAAGTTATTTCCCTCATTTCAAATTGCAAACAGAAACAAATTCATAATTCAATGTGAAGACTGTCTAAAAACCTACCACATGAACCTTCCAACAAGGGGCATCAGGGGACAAAGGTGGAGGATGTTGGGGCCAACTGGTCATTTTAGAAATGAATCTGATAAAGGAACTGGAGGCTCACACACTGGTCTGGAGCTCCACACAAAACAACAGCACTGAGAACTTAGCCAGGATGCCCTTTGCTTATGTGACTCTAAACCAGTGGTCTACTAGGGCCAGTTTGTACCAGCTTGAGAAAAACTATTAAACTTTCAGAAATTTTGCAAGCCAGTTGTTAAATTGTTGATAGTTTTAAATTGGCCACACTGAGCGTGTTATGCCATGGAAAGTGGCAAATGCAACCGAAGCTTTTGTTTTCAGCAAGCTAGTTGTCAATATTTACCAGCATACCATTTCTCCAGGCTTTGATTGCTGTTCTTAAGCCGAAATTCTGTGAAAATGAGAGCTTCTTATCTCTCTTTCCATGGATATTTGCTTCCAGATTCTGTTCAGAAAGTAACAAAGAACATTAAGAGAATATGACTATTGTGACTCTGTCACTGAGCATTAACCACAAAGCCTATTCCAGCTGTGTTCTATGTATGAAGGAGTGCTCAAAGTCATCTTCCACTGATGTTCAGAGCCAAGCACCATCTGAAGACAGAGGCTGCTGGTTCTTACTCCTGTTGTTCCCACTGTTCACACTGAACAAGACAGTCTTGAAGGAGAGTGAGAGAAGCAGGGGTCTGAAAAAGACTGGATTGAAGCTTTGCCTGAGGCATTGCAGGTCAGTAAGATGAGGAGAGGAGGTAAAACCTCCCTCTGCAGGTTGTTTCATCTCTCTTTGAAATGACACCATAGTAAGAGAAAAGACTCCCATGTGGAAACAAGACCAGGTCTGGTTCTACCTGACACTGGCTCACAGTGTAACCTGTTTAAAAAAAAAAAAGTCATTCAAGTGCCCTCACAGAAGACTGTGCTGCCCTAGTGATTTTTATAGAACATACCACTTGTGGAAGTGCTTTGAAGATAATGCAAAAACAAACAAATAAAACTCAAAAAAATACACACATAATGTCATTTTTATATGCATTTTATTTTATTGATGTATTGAGGACTCATATGTTAGATTTTGGGGGGGGGGATGTTCCAAGAATGAAAATAAGTCTGAAAACTACTCAGAGAAAGAGGAAAATGGAGGGTTACTAATCAGCAGGAATAAAGTTTCAGTTCAGCAAGATGAATACACTCTAGAGATCTGCTGTGCAACATTGTATTTATGGTCAGTAATAATGTATTGGGCACTTAAAAATGTGTTAAGTAGGCCAGGCTCAGTGGCTCAGCCTGTAATCCCAGCACTTTGGGAGGCCGAGGTGAGTGGATTGCCTGAGCCCGTGGGGGTTCGAGGCAAGCCCGAGCAAGTTGGCAAGACCTTGTCTCTACAATTAAAAAAAAAAATTTTTTTTAAATTAGCCAGGCATGGTAGCATGCACCTGTAGTTCCAGCTACTTGGGAAACTGAGGCAGAAGGACCTCCTGAGCCTAGTAGGTTGCCGCTGGGGTGCCTGAGTGTGCGACTGCACTCCAGCCTGGGCGACAGAGTGAGACATCAACTCAAAAAAATAAAAATAAAAATTTTAAGTAGCTAAACACTGTGGTATGTGCCTGTAGTCTAAGCTACTTGGGAGGCTGAGGCAGGAGGATCACTTGAACCCAGGAGTTTAAGGCCAGCCTGGACAATACAGCAAGACACTGTCTCCAAAAAAACAAAATGTTAAGAGGGTAGATCTCATGTTAAATGTTCTAACCACAATTTAAAAAAGAAAAGAAAGTTTTAAAAGAAAACTGTTCAACCAAATTAATTATTTATTGAGCAAACATTTGATTGTAAGCTATTACAAGACTGAATGCTAATTCTGTATGTTTATAGAAAGAGAATGCAAATCTTCTCCTCAAGCAACTCAGCCAGACTTCCTCCCAAGTTTCATGCTTTACCCTCTCCACTCTCAACAGAGCAATTCTATTTAAATATTCTTATTGCATTTATTAAAAATTAAGGCGACATCACTTTTAAAGAAAAAGGAAATTTCTCAGTGGTGGACCAAAAGCAGAAAACAAACTACATGCTATGAAGGCACTGAGATCATGGACTCACTGATTCCAGGTCAACACTAGAAAGTAACTAAGAGTTCAATTGCAGGGAGCAATGGAGATCCTCCCCGACCCCTTCCCCTGGCTCCCCCAGCATTGATTGAGGAAAAGAGCCATCTGCTATACAACACAGGAAGTAGACAGGCACCTTCATAAAAAAGAAGGCTGAAAGCCAGGCTTGGTGGTTCAGCCTGTAATCCCAGCACTTAAGAAGGCCGATGTGAATGGATTGCCTGAGCCCACGGGTTTGAGACTAGCCTGGGAAACTTGGCAATACCTCGTCTCTACAATAAATTTTTAAAAATAAGAAATAAATAAATAATTTTTTTTTAAAAAGAAGGCTGAAAACAGATTATGAACACCACCTGGGGCTGCAACTTGAAGCACCAGCAACAGCAGTTCTGGGAGAGAAAAGAGAAAGCTGATTACGTAGGGCCAACTCCTGGGTGTGCAATAGCTCTGATATTAGCATGGGATGGGAGTCCTATACCTAGGGTTCCACTTGGTCACAAAACTGTTGGGCAGAGAGAAGTGAGTGCAGGTAGTGGGAAAACAAAAATCCCACCCAGTATGAGCCAAGAGGGAACACAAACTCAAAGAACAGAAGAAAAGCTAGCACTACAAAAGGTGGCCAGCAGAATCAGCAATGAGTTCACTACCAACACACTGCAAAAACTTGGAACAATCTCATCAATACTTTAAAATAAGTATATTTTAAGATCCTGGAAAAGTTCATGCGAGAATGACATTCATTTTTTAAAAGGAAAAAAAATGAATCTAAACAGAACATGTCACCACAGAAAAGGGACCAACAAAAGTGTCCAGGCAAAGAACCCTTCATTCTTGACCTGAACACCCTGAAAGAAAACTCACCGTCTTTCAAGCCCAGCACATGAATGAAGTTGAGTTTCCTTTAGGTGTGCCTAGAGGAATGACTCATGGCATTCAAGGGATGACCTCCCAAAATCAGGCCAAGTTTCACTGATCTTTTTCATGAACAATAAACTTTGAAAATTCTCACCTTTCTCCTTATAACATGGATGCCCTAAATATGAAGATAAATGATCAGCACCTGATTTGCACTAGGATGGTTACCGTCATGGGTCTGGTTACCCTGAAACCAACTATGAAATAGGGATCATGAGCAAGTGATTTGCAAAAGACAGAGTCCTGGGAGAACCAGTAAGGAGTGGGGAAGCAACAATGGAACAAAGAAGTCACAAGGCAAGGGTATAATTTTGAGAAAGTCTCCTTCTCATTATGATCCCATATAAATTGCACCTCAAAGATTTTCTTGCCCCAAGGCTATAGAGCTGGATCCATACTCCTTCACTAGTCAGTCATTGGCACAAACTCTCAGACACTTTCCTCTCTCCGTGCCAGCAGGGAAAGCAGCTACCACAGCTCACAGGTGGCCTCCAAAGAATCAGAGGCATCAGCCATTAGAAGTAAAAGCACCCAGAAGTCCGAGGAGGCTTTCACAGAAAAGGTAAAAGGCGTCTCAAGGGATTTAGGTACAGCTCAATCACTGTCTGTTACAATTACCCCTTCTTGCTGACATCAACAAACTTTCTAGAATTTTAAGTTTCTAGAAAGTAAAGTGGGCCAAGACTTAGAAGGAAAATGCAACTCAGTATATAAATGTTTCATTCATGTGTGCAATAAGTAAGAAATATACCAGCCGGGCTGGGTGGCTCAGCCTGTAATCCCGCGCCTTGGGAGGCTGAGGTGAGTGGATTGCCTGAGCCCGCGGGTTCGAGACCTGCCTGGCT
>NW_007001070.1:618414-621370 GCF_000164805.1 Carlito syrichta
GCCACTGCACTTCAGTCTGGGGGACGGAGTGAGACTCCAACTCAAAAAAAAAAAAAAAGAAAGAAAGAAATATACCATGGCCATAAATCCCTGAATATAAATGAGAACAACAGACAAGGAAAAAAAAATATTAGGTCTAGATGAACTACAGAGCTTAAATTTGGTTCAAATTATCACCCAAACTATGGCCTTCACAAGGAATCTCATCTATTTCTGAGTTATTTGAAAATAATGCAAGATTAGTTTTGGAGTCAATTGATAGTTTTTTGTTTTGTTTTGTTTTGTTTTGAATTGGAATCTCATTCTGTCGCCCAGGCTGGAGTGTAGCTGTACACTCACAGCCATCCCAGCATCGACCTGCTGGGCTCCAGCGATCCTTCTGCCTCAGCCTTCCAGGTAACCAGAACTACAGGCACGCACTGCCACGCCCGGCTAATTTTTTATTTTTATTGTAGAGACAAGGTCTCACCAAGTTGCCGGGGCAAGTCTTGGACCTGCGGGCTCAGGCAATCCGCTCGCCTAGGCCTCCCAAAGTGCTGGGATTACAGGCTGAACCACCAAGCCCAGCCAATTGATAGTTTTAAAAACCATAAAAATACATAATTCTTTTTAATCTTGTAGATATACTTTCAATAATCTTGTAATTATTGTATTATTCATACCTAAAGATAAAATTAGTGCCACAGCAGTTTCAAACTTAACTTCAAATAAGATTTATGAAATTAAAATTTTCCTAATTCCAGCCTGAGTGATCCAAGCATACTTTTTAAAAGAAAAGAAGGCTGGACTGGGTGACTCAGCCTGTAATCGCAGCACTTTGGGAGGCCGAGGAGAGAAGATTGCCTGAGCCTGTGGGTTCGAGACCCACCTGGGCAACTTGGTGAGCCCTCATCTCTACAATAAATCAAAAATTAGCTGGGCGTGGTAGCGCGGACCTGTAGTTCAGCCTACTTGAAAGGCTGAGGCGGAAGGATTGCTGGAGTCCAGCAGGCTGAAGCTGCCGTGGCTGGGAGCATGCCATTGCCCTCCAGCCTGGGCGACAGAGTGAGACTCCAACTAAAAAAAAAGAAAAGAGAACAACCATAACAAAAAATGTTATCCAAAATGTGTGTTGCTTTGGTGGCCATTTACTGCTCCTTACATTACCTCTTCTATGTATTCCAAATATTGGCATGATTAATATAACTTTATACTCTGGTGCCCATACCCAGAGAGAAAGTGACTAGATAAGAGTAGTTGTTCCCAAGCCACACTGTAAAGAGGACCCAGAAATTATGCTGAAGAAGACAGGTCAAGGTTTTTATTTAAGGCTTTTTATAATCCAATTAAAAAGGAAATATCTTACATTTTTTTAAAAAACAGGCCAAACTCGGTGGCTCAGCCTGTAATCCCAGCACTTTGGGAGGTGGGGGTGAATGGATTGCCTGAGCCCACGGGTTCAAGACCAGCCAGGGCAACATGGCGAGAACTCATCTCTACAATAAATTAGCTGGGCATGGTAGCCGTGCTTGTAGTTCCAGCTACTTGGAAGACTGAGGCGGAAGGATCGCTGGAGCCCAGCAGGTTGGCATGAGCATGCCACTGCACTCCAGCCTGGGCGACAGAGTGAGACTCCAACTCAAAAAAAAGAAGAAATTAATATTAAAAGAGTCTATTGAAACTGCTGAAAAATAAAAATATGGCCATTGACATTTTTAAAGAATGGATCAGGGCAGATTCAATACATTCCAGATTGGGCAGAGTTCAATTGTACTAGTGAATTAAGTTAAACATTGGGGAGACTTTCTGAGGATTTTACCCAGAAAGAGATAAGAAGATTAAAAAGTATGAAATGGAAAGCAAGAGACATGGAGACTAGATCAAAAGACTCCAACACATGTCTAACAAGTGTTCCCAAAGTAAAAAGCATAGAGAAAGGAAGAGAAGCAATATATAAAGAAGTAACAGCCAAGAATTCTCTAACATTAAAAAAGACAGGAGTTCCTTTAGATAAAAAGCCAAAAAAGTATAGAAATAAAAATTCAAAAATCAAGAATACAAAGAGTAAATTCTATAAGGAAAGACAACAAAATTGTTCTAAAGTTATCATAAACACCAACAGATGCCAGAAGACAATGGAATTGCATCTCTCAGTGCTGAAGAAACATAATTGTCACCTGGAACTAATATTTACATTCACATGAATTGTGGCAAAATAAGTATATTTTCAGACCTCCAAAACAAAAAATTTGCCACTTATAGATTCTTACTGATGATTACTAAATAATATATTTCAACAACAACAAAGCATGAACACAGAGGGAAATTTTTAATGCCAAAAGCAACAATGAGTAAAGAAAGGACCCAAATATTGTCTGTAAACATAATAATAAAACTAAGATTTTTGTATTAAAAATATAGAACCAGTGCATTAGGTAATAGCAACAAGAGAGGCAGAATCGAAGAATAGTGTGTAAAGAGTGTGCTGACGATGTTTTTCTACTTTTTGTGTGTTAGGAAGAGAACAAAGATACTAAATTACATAAACATGTAATGAATATACAGTATATGTTGAAATGTAAGAGTATAAGAAATACAACCAATATTAGCTTACCAAAAAGAAGAGAGAATAAAGGGAATTGTAAGATTTTTTTATCAGTTCAGATGAAAGAAAAAAAAAACTGATTAAAATAGATCCAAGCCGGGCTTGGTGGTTCAGCCTGTAATCCCGCGCCTTGGGAGGCTGAGGTGAGTGGATTGCCTGAGCCCGCGGGTTCAAGACCTGCCTGGGCAACTTGGCGAGACCTCATCTCTACAATAAATCAAAAAGTAGGCAGGCGTGGTAGCACGTGCCTGTAGTTCCAGCTACTCAAAAGGCTGAGGCGGAAGGATCGCCAGAGCCCAGCAGGTCAAGGCAGCGGTGGCCGGGAGCCACCACTGCACTCCAGTCTGGGTGACAGAGTGAGACTCCAACTCA
>NW_007001070.1:621390-628604 GCF_000164805.1 Carlito syrichta
TCAAAAAAAAAAAAAAAAAATAGATCCAAAAAGAATATGGTAAAAATAAAAATAGATATAGAAATAAGGGTAAACAGTAATCATATAAAACAAATATACTGATTTTGTTTAAGAAAAGAGGTATGTAATTTGTCTTTTAAAAATATGTAAACATACTGCTTAATAGAAGCATATATTAAAAAAAACAAAAACCTAGTACAAATAAACAACTAGATAAGTTGTGGTGATCACCATCAACACAAAGCAAAAGATGCTAAAACTATTGAAGAAATACAGATCAGGCTTTTTAAAAGTTCGAAAGAGAGGGAGAAATAGATGGTCAGAAAGAGAAAGAGAGAGCACACCATGAAATATGGAAGAACAACAGGAAAGTCTTCATGGAACAGAAAATATTTGAGTTGAGTCTTAAGGAATGGATAAGATTGAGTCACTAGAGATGGAGAAGAGCATCTCATGCAGAGGAACCTGAGGAACATGGGATTTATAGGAGTTGGGAGAGTTTGACTGCCTTATGTGACTTGCCACATTACTTTTAGGCAAAGGGAGCCACTCAAATTTTACATATGAGTAAATAATATTATATTCTCAAATCCCAAAGATTTAGGATGTCAGTGAATAAATGGAAAAAAGAATGTGGACAAATGAATACATATAGACTTCATGATGCTCCTGATGTCACAGAGTTCCAGTACAAGTTTTGGAGATCATCTTGCACACACACCCACAGGAAAGTGACCTATGTTTCTGGGACTTAATTTTTCTAGCAGGATAGTTAAGAGCTTGGGTTCTAGGCTGGCTCTACTACATAGTGGAAAGTGTGAACCAGCTGCCCATCCTTAGGAAATTGTTGTCATGCAGTATTTCCCATACAGCCCCTCCTTGCTCTAGCTTTGGTTATGGGTAGGTTAAAGTAGAAGTATTGACCTTGAAGAAGAGAGAAAAATATATCTTAAGATCCTACCAATGTCAAGAAACCATGCAGGGCACTTTACCTCTGTATTGTGGAGGATCTTGAAAAGATTGTCCTCTGCATCAGTGATCATCATCTCTTCAGTGTCATTTCTGTTCTTCAGAGTCTACAACCAAACTTCTTTTTTCTTTTTTTTTCTTTTCTTTTTTTTTTTTTTTTGAGTTGGAGTCTCACTCTGTCGCCCAGACTGGAGTGCAGTGGGCGCTCCCGGCCACTGCAGCCTCGACCTGCTGGGCTCTGGCGATCCTTCCACCTCAGCCTTCCAAGTAGTTGGAACTACAGGCGTGCGCTACCACACCCAGGTAATTTTTTGATTTGTTGTAGAGATGAGGTCTCACCAAGTTGCCCAGGCGGGTCTCGAACCCATGGGCTCAGGTAATCCACTCACGTCGGCCTCCCAAAGCGCTGGGATTACAGGCTGAGCCACATGAACCCGGCAGAAACTTCTTTTTTCTTTTAATTGAGAGGGTGTTTCATCATGTTGCCCAGGGCTCGAATTTCTGGCTGAAGTATTCTTGCTCCCTCAGCCTCCCAAGTAGCTGGGATTATAGGTGCCAGCCACCTCGCCCAAGTATAATGAAATTTTAAATTGGTTTTCTTTTATTTTCCTGGAAGTCTTTTTCCCTCTTATATTCTTTCATTATGAAATGATTTAAATGTTTATAAAAGTGGATTTATAATTTTATATGTAAGTATTAATGTTTCAGTATTATGTCTTTAAAAGATGACCACTATTTTGAAGATATGTCTAGAATTTCACAATCATGCCTAAAACAAGTCACAAAATGTACTTAGCATAAACACATATACAATCAATGTGCAGATTTTCTCTGTCTTACTAGCTTTTTCTAAAACAGTTGGTTTGTTTGAAACAAAAATCATTTTTGTTGACATGTCTCTTAAATCTTTTTTAATTGGAAGCTTTCCTCCATTTCTCTTATTTTCTTAGATTTTCTGCATGTTTTTCCTTTTGTTATTGTTATTTGTTCTGTTTTGTTTCCTTTAGAAACCAGGCCATTTTTCATGTAGAGTTTGCTGATTGCATCCCTGTGGTATCTTTAACATGCTCCTTTGTCTCTGTATTTTCTGAAAATTGGTATGTAGATATAGAGGCTTCATCAGAGTGTGTGCGTGTGTGTATGTATGTGTAAGACTATTTTCTGTAGGATGTGGTGTTTATTTCTATCAGGACATACATAAATGTATAGTTATCTCTCTTTTTTGATGCTATCAGCCATTTATAAGCATTGTCTGGTTCCAGTGCCTGGATTTATTATTTCTTTAGAGACTGCAAAATAGTCTAATTCTATCATTCCTTGCTTATCAGCTGAAATTCTTCTATATAGAAAAGCTACCCCTACTCAACCCATTATCCAGCAGAAGAAATGCTATAAGAAAGGCAGAATAAATGTTCTATTCTTCCTCTTTATTTCCTCGATTTTCAAATAATAAGATGATTCCCCAGCATCCTCCAAAAGTATCTGATGGGGTTTTGTTGTTGTTATCATTATAAACACTTGCACTGAAACCCATTCAATGTATTTTAATTCTTTGTAATTATTATCCTGTGGATAAGCAATATGTCCCATATTTGGTCAGTGGGAGCTTATTCAGGTGGTCTTCTAACTCCTTTGATACTTCTCTACTGGTGTTTAATAGCTTCTTTGCTATCTTGTATGACAAGTCCTTTGAAGCTCATCTTGAAGATTTTCTTTCTCAGAGCTAGAATCAGCCAATTCTCCTATAAGACCTGGTTCCTCTTCAAGGTAAATGACATTAGAGATGATAATCTGGACACTAAAGATGCTCACAGCCCCTAGCTAGACACTACTTCTAGCACTTTTCAGTTGACAGAAATAGGAAAAAAATTAAGGCAAAATACAGTTCACACTGACAATTCAAATTCAGTTACAGAGTTTTTATTTAACCTCATCCATCTTACAGCTTTTTCTCCTTTCAACCATGCCAAAATTTGCAGTTCTCAATGTCAACAACATAATCACTCATTTGATTCATTCCGTGATAACACACACAACAGTCTCAGAATAACAATGTCAACACTATGAGGACTAAACATTGACCTTTTCTCTTCCCCTTGCAAATTCCTCACTAAGTGATCTGAGGAGGCAAGTTTTTTTTTATTTTGTTTTGTTTTGAGTTGAAGTCTCACTCTGTCGCCCAGGCTGGAGTGCAGTGGCACACTTCCGGCCACTGCAGCCTCAACTTGCTGGGCTCAGGCGATCCTTCCACCTCAGCCTTCCAAGTAGCCAGAACTACAGGTGCACACTACCACACCCAGATGACAAGTTTTTTTAGTAACTCTATATAATGCAGTTGTTTACTTTCCACCCTGGCTCTGGCACATCACATAACAGATAAAGAAGTAAAAATCAAAGTATTTTATGACCCTGTAAAGCTGTCTCTTAGAGACTCCTGCACTCTGGGATCCTTTTAAGACATTTACCACCTGTTATCTCTGAAGTCTGCCACCCATGAGGCTTCATCTACATATCAAGAAATGACTCCTTCATCATTCCTCAAGCCTCCCATTTCCTATACTGATACCAAAATTCCTTAGATAAGAGCCTGACTCCTGCTACTAATTGCCAATCAGGAAATCTTTGAATCTATGTATAATCTGCAAGCCCCCACCTGGAGATGCCCCACCTTGTCAGACCAAACCAATGTAAATCTCACATGTATTGACTTATGGTTTCCTATGACTTCTATCTTCCTAAAATGTATATAACTAAGCTACAATTCAACCACTGTAGGCACACATTCTCGGGATCTCCTGGAAATGGGCTTCATGGGCCTAAGGTCACTCACATTTAGCACAGAACAAACCACCTTAAATATTTACAGAGTTTGGCATCTTCTGTCTACAACTACTACCACCAATATGATTAAGGCAGGAGCCCTTCTAAAATGCAGGAATAAGTGTTGCAAGAAAACAGAGACCATGACACCAAGGCTATCTTAGGAAGTAGCAGTTTATTCTCACCAGTACGACTCAGCAGGCTAATGCTCCAAGCCTCAGCAACCAGGAGAAAGAGGAGAGGAATTTTATCAGTTAGTTTAGGTAAGGGAGGGGGACTGGGCTGTATGGCTATACATTTTTCTTTGGAATTAGCAAGGTTGTATTTAGCAAAACCAGATTTTCAAAGAACAAATTGTCTCCAGGGTATACATGAGCAGGGATTGTAAACCAATAACTTCACAAAGAGAAGATGTGGGAGTAAGGTTGTGAATCGATTACTATCTTGCACTTCCAGGAAAGAAGCCTGTGGCTATTTGGATCTCTCACATTCCATGTCTAGCAGGTTTGGAGCTTGCAGGTTGATTTTTAAAAAGGAATGATTTTAACTGTTTTCAGTCCCTCTCTGCCACATAAGAAAAGGGAAAATAAGTTACTTCCTGCTTCTTTGTGCTTTCTCTTTCACAGGCCTTTGGAGGGCTATGTGTTTAAACTTTTGGTGGAAATCAATCAGAATAGTAATCCTATAAACCAATCAGCAAATAGGACGTGTAAATGAGAAGATTATGAAAACCAATGTATGACAAGTAGGGTTAACTGTAGCCCTGAGCTATGACGTATCCAATGAAATGTGTAATACCAAAAATGTTACCTTGTAAGGAAGACAAAGGAGTTTACAATGTAAAAGGAAAGTTTAAAAGGTATGTATGGCGATGCCCCAATGCATTCAGAGAATAGCCTTTGGATGCAAATCTGTTGATCTGGTGCCAGCACAAATAAATGCTGCTTCCTGGCAAAGATGTCTTGGTGTCCCATCTCTGTGAAAGATTCCCATGACATGATTTCTAAATATGATTTAAGATATTCTGCAGTTCTTTTTGTCCTTAAGGAATAATCCACTGGAGATGCCAAAATATTGTGTTTTAGTGTCACTTTGTTTCGTTTAATTTGCTTTTTTAGCATCTAATTGGTTGACTTCACATGTCATTGCCTTATCTCCTTTGTTTTTTGCCTGCTCCTGCTTCATGCAGGTCATGTTATCTAAAATGCCACGATAGGTAAATATTCTTCTATGTCCTGATTATAAATGATTTTTGCTTCAGGATTCGTTGAAAGTCCTCATCCAATTTCTCATTTGTTTTGTTTTTCTACTATTCCATTCTTAACAAGTTAGATGGCTTGCCTTGACAGTGAATTTGTAGTCTTAATCATAAAAATCAATAATATTATATTCATTGAGGACTTACTAGGTACTAAGAACCATGACCTAAGATTCAAGTGCAATGTACTGAAAAGGTAATTTTCCTAACAGCCCTATGGCATATATTTTGCTATCTCTATATTATTATTTTTTTTAAGAAAGCAGAATTTATTGAGAGGACAGAAAAACTCCCACAGTGGGTATTGTGACCAGAGTGTGAGGAAAAAGTCGTCAACATGCAGAGGGTCAGATTATGAGTCCTTTAATTAACCAGTGACCAAGAGGGGGCTTATGCCTCCAAAAACTCTCAGCCCCGAATAAGGCAGGGAGAGGGTTTATAAAGGCAAAAACCACAAGTAGGTCACATGGCCTGGCACATGGCATAGGGCACAAACATAAGATACATTAGGTATATAGCATGGGGCACAAACATAAGGAACATTAAAATTGAGAGGAGAGCAAAACGTGCAAATGTACACAAATAAATGTGGAACTTGTGGGTAGAGAGTTTCCAGTGTTTAGGGGAAACAAGAGTGTAGGTCCCTAGTTACAGAAAGGTTGCAACCTATGATTATGGGAAGGTTATATAGGGGGTCATTTTTAGGTTAAAACAGCTAAAATGGAGGTTCTGTTACAAAAGGGAAGTACTTATATTTAATTAAACAATTGTAGACCGTTAATCTTCAGACAGGTTTTTCATGGGAGGGGACCCAAGGGGGTTGTCCTGCTATCTGTATTTTAAAAAGAACTTCAAGATATGAAATACCTTAGATAACATAACTAACAAATGTCATAAGCAGGAAGAAGCCCTTTTCAGACTTAAGGCTAGAAGGAAGGTGAGAAGTCATCTCCCTGACTCCAAATTTAAACATCTAATACAAGTTCTCTCCCTACTGCTCTGATGAAATGAATTGGCCTGACATTAAGGCACAAAATGTAATTACTAGTAAAAATGAGAGTAAGTTGGAGATTCTCCTTTGAACAAAAGCAGTTCATGAAAAGTTGTAAAGCCAGCATTTCCTGTTAATAAGTTTCATCTTTCCCCCATCCTTTTCCCAGGATTCACTCTACAACAAGCAGTGGTTCCCTATGGTTGTATATAAAAGTTGGAGACGCTAAGTGAAACAATAGATCCAATGGAAGTGTCACTTTCTTAGGACAGAATCTGTCTCTGACCTATGGAAAGACAATGTGGAAAATGGTGGTTCTTCTTCCTAGCTATTCCCTAGCAACTGGCACCACTCCTTTCAGAGGAGACAGTAGGCAGATCCATGCCACCAAAGATGCTGGAAATTCTAGGGTCGTTTTGATGTAGATTGATACCAGATTATCAAACAATGTTATAAGTCACCTTCATTGATTTAAAAAAGAGAATGGAACAATATTTCAACAGAGCTGTAGTTAAGAAATTTCTCTCAAAATATTGTGATTGACTACATTTCTGTTTTTAGAACTTTGTGTAATTTCATTAATATTTATATAGCAACCAGGAGCAAACTTTTTCAAGAGCTGATTGCCTGAGGCCATCTTAAAGTGAAAGTCCTCTATATGTTAAACAATTTAATCTTTAAAACAAATCAAAAAGGAAAAGGTTGAGGACTAAACCTGACTTTTATGCTCTCATCCAAATTCCTAACTAAGAGACATGGGGAGTCACAGCCTGATAAGGACTCACCAAATGGGCTTTTATTACCCTATTGTTTTCCAGCCTGACTCTGGCATAGCATCACATAACAAACAAAAAAAGGAAATCAAATTATCTTACGACCCTAAAAAGTCATCTCTTGTGGATTTCCGTACTCCCAGGGAGTTGTAAGACAATTATCTATCCTCTCTGAAGGTTGTCACGTATAGGACTTCTTCCACACATTAACAAACCTGGAGTTGTCCAACCCCTTATCTTTTTTTTTTTTTTTTTTTTTGAGTTGGAGTCTCACTCTGTCGCCCAGACCGGAGTGCAGTGGCCGCTCCCGGCCACCACAGCCTCGACCTGCTGGGCTCCGGCGATCCTTCCGCCTCAGCCTTCCAAGTAGCCGGAATTACAGGCATGCACTACCACGCCTGGC
>NW_007001070.1:628624-633719 GCF_000164805.1 Carlito syrichta
GGTCTCGAACCCGCAGGCTCTGGCAATCCACTCACCTCAGCCTCCCAAAGGCGCAGGATTACAGGCTGAGCCACCGAGCCCAGCTCCAACCCCTTATCTTAACAAAGCATCTCCTCTACTGATTTCCCATGTCCTTACATAAGAGCTACAAAATTGCCAGCCAAGAAATCTTTGAATCTGCCTAAGACCTGCAAGTCCCTGCTTAAAAATATCCCTCCTGGCTGGATGCGTTGGCTCAGTCTGTAATCCCAACACTTTGGAAGGCTGAGGTGAGAGGATTGCCTGAGCCTGGGGTTCAAGGCCAGCCTGGGCAACTTGGTGAGACTTGTCTCTACAATAAAACACAAAAACTAGCAGGGCATGGTGGCATGACTCTGTAGTTCCAGCTACTTGGAAGGCTGAGGCAGGAGGATCCCCTAAGCCCTGCAGATCAAGGCTGCAGTGGCTGTGAGCATGCCACTGTCCTCCAGCCTGGGCAACAGAGTGAGACTTCGACTCAAAAGAAAAGACTTCGACTCAGAAGATCTCGTCTTCCTGGGTCAAACTAATTTGGAAATACTACATGTATTGATTTATGGTTTTTCATAAGCTTGCTTTCCTAAGTATATAATAACCAAACCACTATTCAGTCACAGGGAGCATATGTTCTCAGTACCCCCTGAAGATAGGTGTACCTGGGCTTAAGTCATCAGGTTTGGCTCAAGAACAAATCATCTTAAAATATTTTAGAGTTTGGAATCTTTTTGTCAGCAAAGTTAATGTCCCAAATTGTCAAGCAAGGAAACAGAAAATTTGGCCAAGGTCACATGGCTATTAAGTGGTAGAGGCTGAATTCCAAAGCTCTCTCCACTATTCTACCCTATCAAGGATAGGAGGAAAGCTCTCCATTAGAAATATATTTCTAATATCTAGGGAATGTTTATTTTATTTATTTATTTATTTATTTATTTATTTATTTATTTATTTATTTATTTTGGTAGTCCATAGTACTGATATTTAGTAGAGAATCAGCTCTGAGTTCCCAGGTACACAGCATCCCATGCCATTTGTTACCGTTCTAATCTCTAGCCTGCTTTTGAAAATGCTTTCATAAAATTAATGAAAGTCCCCAAGGTTAGACTTATAATGGGGGTCCAAATTTTGTTAAGATCTAAATCATAAGATGTTTGTTACATTTATTTTCTTTTCTCTTTGACCTTTTCTCCCTCTGTGCATATCATAGCCCCCAGGGATGCTCACAAGATTAATGAATTTGTTTATCTCTTGAAGAAAAATGGGCTGTAGGTCATGCCAACCTCCTTGATGGTATCTAGAAGTTTAATCAGCTAAAGGGTGTGAACACTTTTGATCACCAGGAATTCTCTCTCAGGCATTCATTGTTCACAAGATTTGTAACTTCCCCAATTGTTCTTCTAGATGACATAAACCTAAGACTGGTGTTTGGGGTATTTTTCAGATTCTGCATTCTGGTAGACCATCTGACCCAAACCAGATTAGTGACCTATGACCCCCACTCAGAGACTGACTAGGTGTAAGAAGATAATCTTGACACCTGTATTATTTCATCTTTAACCACTTAGCAGTTCCAAGTCCCTAGCTCCCCTGTGCACCAAATTACCCCTAAAAATCCTAGCCTCTAAATTCTTGGGAAGGCAGATTTGAGAAATATCTCCCTTCTTTCTCACTCAGATGCTCTGCAATTCTTAAACTCTTTTTCTACTGCAACTGCTGTCTCAGTCTCAGTTTTTCTGGGCAGTGGGTATAAGAGCCTGGAAGACTATAACACTTTAGAACAAGGCATTTTAATTCATAAAGACCTCCCAGCACTGGTTATAGTCATGATTTAATGCCACCTATATTTCTTCACATGCTTGGGCCTTTTAACACCAGGTACCTGTGTACCCATGGTCTCACTGCTTCTTCCTAGTACCAAAACAAAAACCTTCCAACATTCTTTGCCAAACTAGTGCCCACCATACCAAGTGGGAACTTGAACTTCTTCTTTGCCCAGTGAGGTTTTTCTGTGAGAAAGCATTCCATTTGATGCAGTAAAACACATACTATAAATCCTGGGTGGTCTGGTCTTGGGCTAGTTTCCCTTTCAGGACCTCGGTTTTTCCATCTGAAAGATAAAGAGTACATCCTACCTGTTCTCTGGTAGGTAAGATCCTCTCCAAGAGAGAATTCTGTGCCTGGAGGCATGGAAGGGGACTATTTTATCAGGGAGCCTATGGTTAGTCCATTCAGACTGCTACAACAAAATACCTTAGACTGGGTAATTTATAAACAACAAACATGTATTATTCAGAATTCTGGAAGTTGGGAAGTTTGAGATCAGGTACCAGCAGACTTGGTGTTTGGTGAAGACTTGTTCTCTGCTTCATGAATGTTGCCTTCTAGCTGTGTCCTCACATTGTAGAAGGGGATAAGGGAGCTCTCTTGAGCATTTTTTATTAGGATACTAGCCTCATTCATAAAAATGATCCCCTTATGACTTAAACACTTCCCCAAGGCCTCACCTCTTAACACTATTCCATTGGGTATGAGAATCCACCATATGAATTTGTGGGGATGGGGGAGAAAACCAATATTCATACCATAGAAAAATCACGAGCCGGGCTCGGTGGCTCAGCCTGTAATCCCAGCACTTTGGGAGGCTGAGGTGAGAGGATTGCCTGAGCCCGCAGGTTCGAGACCTGCCTGGGCAACTTGGCGAGACCTCATCTCTACAGTAAATAAAAAACAATTAGCCGGGCATGGCAGCGCGTGCCTGTAATTCCAGCTACTTGGAAGGCTGAGGCAGAAGGATCGCCGGAGCCCAGCAGGTCGAGGCTGCGGTGGCTGGAAGCGGCCACTGCACTCCAGTCTGGGTGACAGAGTGACACTCCAACTCAAAAAAAAAAAGAAATCAGCCGGGCATGGTAGCACACACCTGTAGTTCCAGCTACTTGGAAGGCTGAGGCAGAAGGATCGCCGGAGCCCAGCAGGTCGAGGCTGCAGTGGCCGGGAGCAGCCACTGCACTCCAGTCTGGGTGACAGAGTGACACTCCAACTCAAAAAAAAAAAAAAGAAAGAAAAATCACAAATAAGCCTGGGCTGCTTTCATGTCAGTTCTCTGAAAAGTGAGCTCTACTTGACTCCAACCCAGTCATTTTTTTCTAGTTATTAGTAACTACAGCAAAACCCAGCAAGACGTCCCATCATCTCCCTAAAGTCACAGAAGCATATCTACAAACACAAGGGCAGGATTCTAAAGAGAGAAGCTAAATGTTGCAATGTACATTTGTTCTTCATACAGGAGCCTGAGACCATGATGGACATGCTTCTAACTAAAAACTATAACTAACAATGTAACTTGGAAACATTAGTGGGGCCTTAACTTTTCTGTTTCTCCTCTCTTGATCCTGTATCAGACTCTGTCTAACATAGACAAGGTATTAACAGCAACTGCTAGCCACAGCTTACACTGTAAACTGGGGGCCTTCTGGAAGAGCTCCAGGTACTCAGGGAACGCAAGTCCCCATTGTCTTGTGTGGAAAACCAAGGCCCCATGGGCTAGTGGCCATGCTAGGACTCCAGCCAAGAACTGCTGACTCCTCTGCTTCTCTTCCCTCTGGAATTCATATTACCCATGCACCTGACTCATAACCCCTTAATTCCTCAGCAGAAACTTCTCATAACTTTAACTTCTTTTTAACCAGGTCAAATAAAAATGAATTTAATTAACTGCTTTGCTTTTTATGCCTCACACCCAGCTGCTTTTTACAACCTGGCAGGTCCCATCTGTCTGTTTTCCGGTGGCTGCTTCTGCATTCATTGCTCTTTTCCTGTCCTTTTACTGAGCAACCACTGGACATGCACAATGTTATCCTGGGTGCTGTGGCAACAAAATACATAAGGAGTTACATTCTAGAAGTGGAGACAACTCATTGACAGAGAACTTCAGTAGAGTCTAATAAGGATGATAGCCAAGGGATGTGCAAATATAGGAGGGGATGAGAACCACACTGCAGGGAATCAAGAAATACTCCATGGAGGAGGTAGCTTGAGCCTTAAAGGATATATCGACCAAATGAAGGAGAGATTATTTTGTAAAAGGCAAAGTACAATAGTAGCCTTCCCAATGTTTAACAAAAGCACATTCATACCTGTGTAATGAATACAAAATTTGGAGTTAAACTTTCTCTTGGGGTCTGCAAGTGCTCCCTACCAGGCCTGAATAAACTGCATTCAAATGTTAGTACCAAGTCCCACAATCCGACCGGCACTAAGTTAAGACAGTCTTCAGGGAAGGGAATTTTGAATAGAACTTTTGGTCTAAGTAACAAAACCCACTCATCATCAAGATACTTTGTAGGAAGGAAGTTTGGCAGAATGACCAAGAGGCAAGGGAGAGAAGAAGGGATGGGAAAGGAGCATAGGATTAACTGATTTCTGCTTAAGCCCCTTGAGAGGCCAAGGTAGTAATAAAGTAACCCAGAGGTACGCCTGGAGAAGCCAATACCTGAGTACCTTCCACAGACTACTCTAGCAGCTTAGAGTCCAGCACTGAGCTCAACTCCCCAAATGAGTTGCCTCCTACTGGCTGCCTGTTTCAGACCAAGACAGTAACACTCCTCTGCTATTTTCCTCCCCATTGATGGCTGAGGAGAACTTTAGGCTGAACCAGACGAGGGGGAGAGGAAGCGAAAAGAAAGAGGTGGAGGAGGAAAGAAAATGTGTCACCTGTATTAGTTTCCTAATGCCACTATAAGAATTTATACAAACTTAATGTCTTTTAAAAAGACATAAATTTATTACCTCAAAGTTTACTTAAGAAGTTCAGCACAGTGTGGTTGAATGGATTGCCTGCTGAGGGTCTTTTTTTTTTTTCCTGAGTTGGAGTCTCACTCTTTGTTCCCTGGGCTGGAGTACAGTGGCATGCTCACAGCCACTGCAGCCTCAACCTACCGGGCTTAGGCCATCCTTCCACCTCTGCTGGAGACCAGCTCCAGCCGGGTTCAGGGTATCCCAAAGGTGGAGATGGCATCGGCAATTGGGGGGAAGAAGAGAGAAAGAGAGAGAGAGAGAGAGAGAAAGAAAGAGACTGGACTCC